>NC_090649.1:94845704-95045704 GCF_040937935.1 Hyperolius riggenbachi
GAACTGGCAGAATCCTGTGGAATCCAGGTACACCCATCAGCTATCAGGGGTAAGTCTGGCCAAAAGAAGACTTCAAGGAAGAATTCTGAGCAAAAATCATGGAAACAAGGCCAAGTGACTAAACTACTATCCACTACAAAAAAAAGAAAGAAATGGAGCGCAGAAAAATGGCAGCAGGTGCTCTGAACTGAGGTCAAAATCTGAAGCATCTGGTTGTAACACAAGGCTGGTTGTTTGCCAAAATGCTGGAGATTGATACAATATTGAGTGTCTGCAGGCAACAGTGAAGCATGGTGGAGTATCCTTGCAAGGTTGTGACTGCATTTCTGCAAATGAAGTTGAGGAGTTGGTCAGGGTTAGAGGCGGCCTCAATGCTGATAAATACAAGCAGATCTTTTTCCATCATGTAGGACCATCAGAGATGCTTGTTATATGTCACAAATTTATGCGGCTGGCTGGCTGCCCCTCCCGCATATAAAATGGCCTTAAGGGGGGTTAGGCAGCTGGTCCCAAAAGGGTTAATTACCCTTGAATAGAACACTGCACACTACATGCGCTGGCAGCGCTGTAGCGTACACTCTCAAGGTGTGTGCACTCCTTGTGAAGTACACGCGCTAGTGCAGGATTGCGATACTTGACTAGCATGACTGCTACTACATCAATTAACGTAGAATCGTGTAACAGCACGAAATGCATTGATGAATCAACCCCAAAGTTAGATAATTACCTCAGTAGGGGAAAGCCTCTGGATGGTCCATTGAGAAGCTTCCCCAGTCTCTCTACGCCCTGCTTGTGCTGTGCTGGGACTCCCAGAAAAATCTTTGACATTAAAAGAAATGGAAAAGTATAAAAAGGGAGAAAAAATTCAGTTTAACGTCTTGCAGCCCCCTGGAGTCATCCTGTGCTCACGCTGACCCTCCAAGTCCCTCCAGCCAGCAGTGGCACAAAGCTGGACGGCCACGCAACCTCCTCACCGCGCTTCTGACGCCAGGAGCATTCTGCACATGCGCAGTACATACAAATTGCTATTGAGTGCTACCGGCAGCGGAATAGCAATCAGGGTGTGCACGGCTCGGGCCACATATGTGCAGTAGCAGCTGCTGGCCAGTGGGGCTCGGAAGAACAGCACAGGATGACTGTGGGGGCTGCAAGAAGCCCCAGGTAAGTTAAAGAGATTTTTTTAAGCCTTAGTAACCCTTTAGAGTCAGACTGCTTCCGTATAAGAGCACAGCTCCGGCTCAAAGTACGGCCAGCGCCTACACAGTGTGGCCAACCTCGTACACGGAGGGGAGTGGAGCCGCAAAAATAAGGAGGTTCCAAGCCTGCAACGGAGGGGTCATGGAGGATTGAGAAAGCCTTCAGAGGCTTCTCCCTGTTGACATTAGATCAGAACCTTTTTTTTTTTTTTTTTTTTTTTTTTATGGTACAGGTTTATTTTAACCGGTTTAAGACGATGCTAGTTAAAATCTACGCCCTGTTGATGCGGATGTGGCTCCCAGGGCGTAGTTTCAGCTCGCTGCCGCCCATTCACGCTGCGGCTCACTCGCTCTGCCGTCTCAATAACGGCAGAGCCCTGTGATCCGGTCAGGAGCTGATTTCACTGTAAGCAGTTCCCATTGGCTTACATTGATCACACGGTCAGGAGCCAATGAAAGTGGCTCCTGACCGGCTCACAGGAACTCTGGCATCATAGAGATGGCAGAGTGGGTGGCTTGAGGTTCCCGGCGTTCGGCATAGACGGCTGTTGTGGCAGGTATGTGCGGCAATTCGTCAGTATTCCGCAGCTTCTTGTACCATCGATATCTGGTCCTTAACCACTTCAGGACCACAGTGCTTAACCCCCCTAAAGACCAAGCTATTTCTTTCCAAATAGGCTACTGCAGCTTTAACCTCCTGAGCGGTATGGACGAGCTCAGCTCGTCCATCACCGCCGGAGGCTGCCGCTCAGGCCCTGCTGGGCCGATTTTCTTCAAATAAAAAGCAGCACACGCAGCCGGCACTTTGCCAGCCGCGTGTGCTGCCTGATCGCCGCCGCTCTGCGGCGATCCGCCGCGAGCAGCGGCGAAAGAGGGTCCCCCCAGCCGCCTGAGCCCAGCGTAGCCGGAACAAAAAGTTCCGGCCAGCGCTAAGGGCTGGATCGGAGGCGGCTGACGTCAGGACGTCGGCTGACGTCCATGACGTCACTCCGCTCGTCGCTATGGCGACGATCTAAGCAAAACAAGGAAGGCCGCTCATTGCGGCCTTCCTTGTTTATTCTGGGCGCCGGAGGCGATCGGAAGAACGCCTCCGGAGCGCCCTCTAGTGGGCTTTCATGCAGCCAACTTTCAGTTGGCTGCATGAAATAGTTTTTTTTTAATTAAAAAAAAACCCTCCCGCAGCCTCCCTGGCGATCTCAATAGAACGCCGGGGAGGTTAATGGTAAGCTGCAGGGCCGCGCCGCACAACACAACACACTAGTGATTCCCTTCCCTCCAACAGAGCTCTCTTTTGGTGGAGTCTGATTGCCCCCAAGCTGTTTATTATTTTTTTAAATAAATAAACAGGTTTTTTTTTTTTGGGGGGGGGGGGGGGTTGCCACCCTCCCTCCCTTCCCGGCCAGCCTATCACAGCGATCGGCTGTCATAGGCTTCAGCCTATCACTGCCGATCGCTCTTTTGTGCCTCAGGGGGACAGCCGTGTCACACGGCTGTCCCCAGCACAGCGCGGCTGCAGATCGCAGCGCTGTACTTAGTAAAAAGACAGCGGTTTCGCTGTCTAACAGTCTCCCGAGCAGGAGATGCGTGTGCAGCCTCCGCTTAATCTCCTGCAGTAGCCGGCCCCAGGACTTGACGCCAATTGGCCTGAGGCGGTCCTGGGGCTGCCGCCGCGATCACCCATTGGCGTGACGCGGTCTTAGGATAGTTTTTAAGGAGATTAACAAAAAACAAAAAAAACAAAAAAAAACTACAGTATTAAATATTTTGTTTAGTTTACAGCATATTTTCACACTTGCCTAAAACTTTTGCATATTATGGTTTGTTTTTCACCCTCGCCTTCCTGAACAAAAAACCCCATACATTACTCGCCTCTCCTGTCAAAGTACAGAACACTACTAATTGCTGAAAAAAAAGATTAAAAAAGACACTGACTTGTTTCATGATTTTACTACAAGGCTGCCTTGACAAATCCCTGCTTAATGTTTAAGGATACCAGCTCAATTAGAAGTGGTGACTGTCATGCCAACAGTTTAAATCATCCGTGCTGAACATGATTAATTTATGAACTCTCATCGCTGGGCCGCCTGTCTGGGCACTGACATGTCTCTGACACACAGGACTGCTTGAATAAATGATTGGGATTTGCAAGGCTGTTCTATTTTTAAGTGGATAAGCAGTGAAACTAGTATCTCCCTGAGGCCACAAGGCAAGGGGTGGGAATTCAGTAAAAGGAAAATAAATGTAAGGGTTTTACAATATTAAAAAAACAACAACAAAACAACGATATACAGCAGAGCTCTAAAAGGATTGTTGCTTTATGGGACTTGTGCTGCCAGATTGTACACTTTGAGATGATACAATATCAATTTTAACAATCAGACCAGAAATATTTACATGGCTTGGCACACTATAAGTATTCCACCTGTTAAAGGACACCTGACATGAGAGGAATATGGAAGCTGCCATATTTGTTACCTTTTAAACAATACCAGTTGCCTGGCTGTCCTGATCATATGCCTCGAAAGGTGGCCATACTCTTAAGGTAGCCATACACTGGTCGATTTGCCATCCGATTCGACCAACAGATAGATCCCTCTCTGATTGAATCTGATCAGAGAGGGATCATATGGCTGCCTTTACTGCGGGGGTGCCCAATAGGTCGATCGCGATCTACCGGTAGATCGTGACCGCCTATTTGGTAGACCGCGGCCTCTTGGCCGCGTCCCATCACAATTTGCGGCCGGCAGATTTCCCATCATATTTTGCTGCCAGCCGCCGGCCAATAGGAAGCGGGGAAGAGAGAGGAGGCGCGGCTGAAGAGGCCATGACGCGACGTCATGGCTGGCGGCGGCGGCGGGCACACGCACTGGACGGTTTACGTGGCTGCACAGGACGCAGGCTCCTACTGCGCATGCAGGGCTGCACAACGTGACAGGCTGCAGTAGCTGACACTACACCGGAGCGCTCCGAGTCCGAGAGGGGAGACCAGACATCGCCGCTGGAGAGAGGTAAGTGATTGAGCACCCATCCTACCTACGCTAATGGCACCTATCCCCACCTACCTACCTATGCCAAAGGGACCCATCCCCACCTACCTATACTAAAGGGACCCATCCCCCACCTACCTATACTAAAGGGACCCATCCCCCACCTACCTATACTAAAGGGACCCATCCCCACCTACCTATACTAAAGGGACCCACCCCCCACCTACCTATACTAAAGGGACCCATCCCCACCTACCTATGCTAATTGCACCCATCCCCACCTACCTATACTAAAGGGACCCACCCCCCACCTACCTATACTAAAGGGACCCATCCCCACCTACCTATGCTAATTGCACCCATCCCCACCTACCTATACTAAAGGGACCCACCCCCACCTACCTATACTAAAGGGACCCATCCCCACCTACCTATACTAAAGGGACCCACCCCCACCTACCTATGCTAAAGGGACCCATCCCCACCTACCTATGCTAAAGGGACCCATCCCCACCTACCTATGCTAAAGGGACCCATCCCCACTTACCTATGCTAAAGGGACCCATCCCCACCTACCTATGCTAAAGGGACCCATCCCCACCTTCCTACCTATGCTAAAGGGACCCACCCCCACCTATGCTAAAGGCACCCATCCCCACCTACCTATGCTAAAGGGACCCATCCCTACCTACCTACCTATGCTAAAGGCACCTATCTCCACCTACCTACCTATGCTAAAGGGACCCATCCCCACCTACCTACCTATGCTAAAGGGACCCATCCCCACCTACCTACCTATGCTAAAGGGACCCACCCCCACCTACCTACCTATGCTAAAGGGACCCATCCCCACCTACCTATGCTACAGGGACCTATCCCCACCTACCTATGCTAAAGGGACCCATCCCCACCTACCTATGCTAAAGGCACCTGTACCCAGCTACCTTTGCTGAAGGAACCTATACTTAGCTACCTATACTGGAGGCACTTGTACCTGGGGGCTATTCGTGACTGGGGGGGGGGGGGGAGGGGGGAGGAGGGTGTCTGCAACACTTAAATGTTGGTAGATCTCCTGGACTTGGCAAATTTTAAAGTAGCTCGCGAGCCGGAAAAGTGTGGGCACCCCTGCTTTACTGCAAACAGATTGTGAATCCTGAAACCGTTCACAATCTGTGGTGGTGGTGGTGCCCCCCCACCCCCCGCATACCTTACCTGCTCCGCCGGCGCGACTCCCCAGGTCTCCGCTGTCTTCTTCTCCGCTCTGGTCTCCGGATCCAGCAGGCTTCACTTCTTCCTGTCTGGGGGAAGTTTAAACAGTAGAGCGCCCTCTACTGTTTAAACTTCCTGCCGGGACAGGAAGAAGTGAAGCCTGCTGGATCCGGAGCCCAGCGCGGAGACGGAGCAGCGGTGACCGGGGGGATATGCGCCGGCGGAGCAAGTAATGTATTGCAGCTGTATTGCTGTCGACGGTAATATCCCGCACGGAGCGATCGACGGGATCGATCTATTTCGGCACGCAATAGATCGAAATTTAGCGTTAACGTTAATGATTTGACAGCAGATTTGATCCCAGTGATCGAATCTGCTGTCGATCGGCGGGGAATCGGCCTAGTGTATGGCCAGCTTTATAGATTAACAGCAGATTTGACCATCCGATAGATTTCTGTCAGATGCCTGTTAAGTCAAATCTGACAGGAATCTATCGGATGTATGCCACACACTAGGAATAGATTTCCAATAGATTTCAGAATGAAATCTATTGGAAATCTATTGAAAATCAATTTCAATGCAGTATTGGACCATTAGATCCAATGCAACTCTAAGGGCTATCGATCTGCTGCCAGCAGCAGATCAACCTAGATTTTCCATCCTGTCAGATAGATCAAATCGATTGAAATCGGCCATAAAAAAAAAAAAAAACCATCAGCAATCAATTTCCAATCAAAGGCTGAAATTGACCAGTGTATGGGCCCCTTAATACGTTTAGCCATAGATCCTGAACAAGCATGAAGATCAGATGTTTCTGACTGAACAATAGACAAATATAAGCACGCTCTGTGTTACAACCAGGACTTAAGGATATGATGTACAAAGTCAACCAGTTCTCCAATGCCCGTGTCAGGCAAAGAAAGGTGGATAGGTAGCGTGCAGAGCAGTTCTCTCAGTCATGGGATATGACAGGTGTCTGTATCAGAAAAAGGAGAGAGAAGAGAGTGCCTCTATGGTGCAATACCTTTAATTCAGCTCGCAAATCGCAAGAGAAATGCACATATACCAGTAAGATCGCAAAAAATTTACAAGCGCTCCTCGAACGCCAAACGTGGCCGCATGCTTGTTTCAGGTGTGTGATTCAGGCACTACTGATGCATGAAAAATCAGCGGGACACCAGGCAACTGGTATTGTTTAAAAGGAGATAACTAGGCAGCTATCATTAAGATAATTTCTGACATGTCCGATATTACGTTCAATCGTTTTACTGCTCGATTTCTCATAGAAGTGAATGGAAATTGATAAGAGAATAAAATGGAAAATCGAGAGGAAAAAACAATTAAAAAGCGATCGAACGGCAGAATCGACTGAAAAAAAAAGGTATAGTGTATAGCTAGCATTATGCTTCTCATATCAGGTTCCCTTTAAGCATTGTACACACGCTAAATAACCCTAGTGACTCACTTGACGCGATCTTAGCCAAGAATCTACTGTATGTACAGCTGCACTACCACAAAGTTTAGATATTTAATTTTCATTTATTATTTCTTCTGATTACTGTTCATTTTTAGAAGTCTGAAGTTTTATAGAGAAAACAAAAAAAAGAACATTCTTGCCCCCATGTGAGGAAATTTAAGCTGTAATATAAACCAACTTTGGTAAAACACCAATAAAAACTTAAGCTTTTGAAACTAAAGGCCCATAAATAGAATACTGTCTACAAACCTAATTCTGAAAGTTTAAACAGGGGTCAGAAAGCAGTAAAACAGGTTTGAATAAAGGATTCAAAATTATGGAAATTCAAACTCAATATGTACTTTAGGCAAACATTTAATCCTTTTAAGAAGTGTATGTAGTGCTAACATTTTCCTCAGGACTTACAGCACAAACAATTTGTGAAACTGAAGCCAACCATTCAAATCGATGGTCTTTAGATCAGCTAAATGATAGCTGTGTTATTATAAAGGCTTGTATACCTGGATACCACCGCGCATCACCTGATATATGGACAGCATAGTGGATAGCACCCTAACCTTGAGGTACTAGAGCAGCAGGTTCAAATCTGAGCCAGGACTTCATGTGTATGGGACAGTCACATACTGACAAATTCAATAGTTCCACCCCCAAAAATGGCCTACAAAAAAAAGGGAGTTAAAATAGGCCTAAAGTACTCCTCTGAGGGACAACTAAGTGTAGTTTCAACGGCCCTCACAAGATCCAAATATAATTATTTCATAAAGTCTCTTAAAGGCTCAGCACTGCTTCTTGAAATATTACGTGCTAAAAAAATTATACCATATATTATACATGTGGTAACAGTTCAATTGGACTGGCACATACTGGAACAGGTTGATTGGTGGGTGGGTGCCAGGTACAGGTAGCATAAACCTAAATGTACCTGGCACCCACCCACCAATCAATCTGCTCCGGTATGTGCCAGTCCGACTGAACTGTTACCACATGAATAATATATGTTGTGATGGTTTTTTTTTTTACACAAATAACATTTCAAGAAGCAGCGCCGACCATCACTCTTCCTATGACACTTTATTATCATGGATTGCCACCACCCTCCCTGGAAGGCCATTAATCAATAGGACGCATAGCTGAAACCTAAGTTCAAAGTTTAAAGTTTTATTTCCAGCCCAGCTTTTGGTGAAATTACTTTAGTTGATAAGCTGTACTGGGGGCTTGAACCAGATGGATGTCACACCGCTAACCCTTCTTCCCTCTCATCTCAAAGCTTCTCCATATTCCATTCAGCGGCTGAGATGGAGGACAGAGAGTTCTTGCAACTTCTTGTCCATTTTGCGGCAGGAGCTGAACCAGAAGTCCTGCCACAAAAAAACAAAACAATAAATATAAAGGTCTAGTGGATTTGTAGAGGTCATGGACCCAATTAGGCAATCTAGAGTTGGCAGTCCCACCCCCTTGCCTTTTTTCCTGTGGAGAGCAACTCAATCAAAGAAATCTAGGCAGTCCTGAGTGACACCGCCTGCATGTGAGAATAGCAGCTATTGATAATTCAACTTTTGAGAGTGTAAATTCACACATCAGAAAACACCAGACCAATACCAAAATATACTACACAACTGGCCCTCCTATATTTCTCTATTTTATTTTAGGCCTTATTAGATAGACCTGGAAGAGAATCCTCTGAGGAACCGTTAGTAGAAGGACTATATGCCCCATAAAGTGTTGTAGAACATGTCAGCACTATATACAGTAAACAAAGTATGTAATAATAATATCCTGCCACCTCCAGCAGGCTTCTATGTATTAGTGTTACTTAAAGTGAACCTCCAGACTAAAAATCTACTCAGCAGCACTGAAAAAGCTTGGCGTTCTAATGGTCCCCCACAGACATCCTGTGCCCGTGCAGCCACTCACCGATCCTCCGGCTCACTTCGGTAAATTCAGACTTTAAAGTCTGAAAACCACTGCGCCTGCGTTGCCGTGTCCTCGCTCCCGCTGATGTCACCAGAAGGGTACTGCGCAGGCCTAGTATGGTCTGTGCCTGCGCAGTACGCTCCTGGTGACATCGGTGGTAGAGAGGATACAGCAACACAGGTACAGTGATTTTCAGACTTTAAAGTGAACCTCCAGACTAAAAATTGACTCAGCAGCACTGGAAAGGCCTGGCGTTTCTCTAACTGTTTCACAGCATCAGAACTTTTTTTCTCTTATACAAGCCTCATTTTTAGCTGCACAGAAGAAAACTGCCCGGGCATTTTCCCCCTAATGCCGTGCAAAGCATGATGGGATTTCTGATATTGTTCTCTTTCCGCTGTTTTGGCGCAAATGTGTTTTATTGAAATATTAAATTTCAAATTTGAAGCATAGCGTGCACAGCTAGGAGGGGTGATCAGGACACAGGACAGTTGGAAATGTGTCTCATGCTCCATGTCACCTCCTTTAAAGAGAATCTGTACTCTAATATTCTTACAATAAAAAGCATACCATTCTATTCATTATTTTCTCCTGTGCCCCTCTGTGCTGTTTCTGCCACTCTCTGCTGCAATCCTGGCTTGTAATTAACAGTTTTAGGCAGTGTTTACAAACAAACTAACCAGCTTCTAATAGGCTCAGCTAAGCATAGTGTCTGAGTCATTCAGAGTATGCAGGGGGCCTGCAGAGGGTGTGTATCGCTTCTACCAATCACAAGCAGCCCTGCACATTCCACACAATCAAGCTTTAGCCCGACAAACAGGACAGAGGAAAGATACATTGATTTATTACAGAGACAGTGCAGTTAGGAAAGACTGCAGTAAGCCAGAGCAGATTAGAACAGGCATAGGAACTTATAGGATAGAAGAACTAAGGCTGAAAAATTTGTTACAGAGTCTCTTTAAACTAAAAAGATGGCTGTCCCATGAAATCACAATCATTTGCCTGTTCTTTTAAAACAGGGTGGGTAAGAGATTATATTACCCATCTATTTTAATTAACATAACTAATGTAATGCTGGGTACACACAAGTTTTTCCGCTTGATTCATTTGATTGGAAAATAGAATAGTGGCAGCAGTAAATTTCCATTGGCTGGAAGGCATGATGTCCTGTGTGATGAAATCTGCAATGTGCTCACCCATCCAAGATGGGCACCGCTATAGCAGTAATGCTATATTGCACACCTCACGCAAGAGTAATTTCGGGTTCCAGCGATCGTCGGACCCCAAATTACTTCTCTCTCCAAGTTGCTAGGACTTGGAGGGGGAATAGTGTTTCACGCTGTTGGGAATTTGAGCTGCAGCAGAGTGAGCCGTCAGTTGGCTCTCCCTGCGCCCAACTCACCGGTGGCAAAATCATTCATATGCGCATTAATACCTACAGTAGGCTCTGACGACTTTTAACTGGTGGGAAATGTTAAATGTACATAATGCCACTATGATACAGTATATCCACACCTGAAACAGTTGGCAAAAATCTAGATTGTTTACGGTAACCTTTTGCTATAAAAACAAAAGGCTTTTGTAAGTACAAAAATACTGTATGTAACACAGGTTTAAGGTAGACTGACTGTTGAATGCCTGCATCAATGCTACACAAGTGTACTATCAGATGTCTTTCTCCTGCAGCTATAACCTACTTATAAGGGTTTTAAAAAAAATCTAAAATTTGAAAAACTAAACTAAATTTGCTGGAAACCATAGCAACTGAGTACAGATTTGTACTTGGGACTTCCCAGAAGTCTCATATCTCTGGGCAATTGCTTCAGGGTTTACCCAGTATGTTAGGATTTAGATTTCCAGAATCTCAGTGTCTCTCGACTCACCACTCATTCAGAGCAGGAGTGAGCATGTTAGCCACAACTCCAGGGACACAGCAGTGAGGATGCTGAGGACTACCAATGTTTCTGTACAGCCAATTCCCTCCACCTCATCACTTCCTGCTAGGAAGTTATTCCAAAGCATTGCATGGTAAGATTTAGAGCACAACTGGTACTTCAAAACGTTTGTTTAGATACCTGCAATGTATGTAGCTGATTAGAGATGGACAATTAGATACAAATAATTCTGGCTTGTATACAAATTCCATGCAAGCTGTATGCCGCTTCAAACTGGACCAAATCAAACTTAAGGTCCGTTCACACGCCGGACTGCAGGCAACGATGGGTCTGTCGTCACCTCCCGCTGGGCGGGTTTTCAGCAGACAGTCTGGCGTGTTTACAGTCTGTCGGCGGACTGATACGGCTGTTTCTGAGCGATTGCTCAGAAACAGCCGTATTAGTCTGCAGACAGACTGTACACACGCCGGGCTTTCGCTGGAACGCCCACCCAGCGGGAGGTGACGACGGACCCGTCATTGCCTGCAGTCCGGCGTGTGTACGGACCTAAAGTTCCTGTCAGCAGACTTTCTGCTATACTATGTACACACTATGAGATTTTATGGCCGATTTACTGTCAGATCGATTATTTCCAACATGTCCAATTTGCTTTCCGATTGATTTCCGGGCATTTTTCGATCGATTTCCGTTAACTTTAATAGGAAATCGATCCGAAAATGCTCGGAAATCAATCGGAAAGCAAATCGGACATGTTGGAAATAATCGATCTGACAGTAAATCGGCCAGAAAATCTCAGTGTGTACCCAGCATAAGACTATAGCAGTGGTCCTCAAACTAAGGCCAAATGCGGCCCGCCGAGGCTTTCACTGGCCCACAAACAGAAAATGTATAACTTACAGATGTGGCCCACTGTACCTTTTAACTATCGGCTGCCTGCATATAGAATAGCACTGCTGGCACCACCCATCCACATGCTGTAGAAGCCAGCGAGCAGTCATTTGCTGGCTTCCAATCCAATTCTGCATCAGGTTGTCACCTGGGTATGCTTCACTGTCTGAAGCACAAAGACGTTCATGACTGAATGGCTGCTGCTGTGAGTTCTCCTCCGGGCATGATTGGGGGGAATCAATACTTCGATTCAATGCTGTTTTTCATCATCATTTTATGTATGTTGCAGCCCCCCCAGCAGTCTGAAGTATGTTGACCTGGCCCTTGACCGACAAAGTTTGGGGACCTCTGGACTATAGGGTAACGCTGTGTGCCCTCAAACTGCGGCCAAGGTATACAGCCTGGATCCCTGTAAGTGACAGAAATTGTATTGTGCGTACATTTAGGAACATATCTGCACTTAGGTTCCAAGGACAATAGTGGCATCTGTAAAGACGATACAAGTAGTATACCTCTACATGAGAGAAGCTGCTCATTGTTAACACACCAGAATTCTGATTCAATTCACTTTTTCTCATGGGAGAACATTTTTTATCTTCTGTTTAAAAATAACTTGTCAGTACTCTGCAATTGAAAAAGTACAAAAAAGTAGGTGAAAAAGCAAGGCTATGGAGTCGGAGCAATTTTGGGTACCTGGAGTCAGAGGTTTCATAAACTGAGGAGTCGAAGTAGGATGATTTTTGTACCGACTCCACAACCCTGTGAAAAAGTACTGTCAAAATTATTAATTTTGCATTTTCTTGCTTGCTGG
This sequence comes from Hyperolius riggenbachi, assembly GCF_040937935.1. Classification (NCBI taxonomy): domain Eukaryota; kingdom Metazoa; phylum Chordata; class Amphibia; order Anura; family Hyperoliidae; genus Hyperolius; species Hyperolius riggenbachi. The sequence continues at coordinate 94,858,082 of NC_090649.1, forward strand.
CGTATCAAAAGAGAAAATATCACCGAGGAGAAAAATTTAAGTGAACCAGAGATCAAATTAACTTAAGATTTGATACTCACTCGCAGCTTCCTCCTGCAGCTCCATAAGCTCGCCTCAGTCCCACGCCGTCCTCCCGCAGTTTACCCCTGTAACAGCTCAGTTGGTTCTAGTCTGGGTCTTCTGAGCATGCGTGTGAGGTCTGCGCATGTGCAGAAAACCCAGACTGGACGCGACTGAGCTTTTACTGGGGCTGATTGTGGCTTAAAGTGGTATCGTCACCATACAAATCAAATTTCAACAGCAACTGGTCGGAGTGTATTAAGTGATAAAGATGCTAAGCCTGCATTCAAAAAACTTACAAAACTTTTTCTGCTGTTATGATTTGGAGTTATCACATACTCAAGGAGCACTGGCCCTTTAGTAGTCGTGCCAAAGAATTGCATGCTGGGGGTTCTTTTTATCTATAATCTATTCCTCCTCTTCCCTTTATTTCCCTGCCAGCTGCTTATCTGAAACCTAATCCCCTACTCACTTGTGTTTACAAGCAAGGCTGAGGCGACTCAGTGATTGGAGGAGACAAGAAAAAAAAGTAAAGGGCAGAAATGACATCACGAGTTAGCCTTAACTGTGGGCAAAAGACATGGCCCCCATCAGGAACAGAATTCTCGTCATTTACTGTATAACATTCACTGAAATCAAAATGTGGGCAGTATAATACATTTTGATAGGTCAAGTATTTATCTACTTATATATGTGTTTTTTTCCCTGGCATAGTATGGCTGATCCTACTGCTAACAGCAGTGGCGGGAGGACAGCGTGGGACTCAGACAAGCTTATGCTGCAGGAGAAAGCTGCGGGTGAGTATCAAATTTTTAATTCGTTTTATCTCTGGTACATTTTATGAGAAAAAGTTAATTGAATAAAGACCTAGGTGGTGTAAAAACACATTCTAAACTCTGTAAAGATTTGCTTCAATAGTGGTGGTCATGTCTAGAACTCAAGAAGCATGTGCTCAGTTTGGTCAGGTGACTGATATGTAATTCTCTAATTTGCTAGTCATGATCATGTGCTAAAGCAGGATGTGATCACAGCAAATCAGAGCTTTGCAAATCGATCAGCTGATCAAACAAATCACATGCTTCTCCATGAGTTCTCCTAGAATTCTTTTCAGAAGCAGGAATGCTTTTTTTTAGCATACTTTTAAAGCCTATAGTAATACTGGAAAAAACAGTATTAAAAGACTAATTGCAATAGCAGATACCGTATATTCCAGGAGGCACGTTAATTTAGTTATCTTGGGGATCTCCTATAATGAACCGTCTCATCCTGGAAGACATCCGTAATGAATGAAAGCAAGATTTCATTCTGAAATGTTCGATAAATTCTGACTACAATGCAAATCTAGCATCCTGACCAATATAAATCCCCCCCCCCCCACCCCCACGTGGAAACACAAACACATGCTTCCTATTCACACTACACTGATTTCTCCAATTAAGTCAAATATCCATCCTTGTTCGGTCAGGTTTATAATTAGGAATAACGCAGCTTCAGATGTAAGAACACGAGCTGATGTTTTCCAGGGCCAATGCTTCGCTGTGTTAATATGCGCACTGCTCTGAGCTGGTTCTGCACAATGTGAAGAGCAAGCAGAAGAGAAGGCATTTTAATGAGGCAATTATCTGGCAGCTGAACAGGCCTGGCATGGGGGCACACTAGGAAAAGTGGGTAAAGCGTTTGGCAGTTAAGTGCGAATGGCGTGCCATGAAATGACAGGAGACGGTGTCACCTGTGGGATGTTTAATGTAAGCAGAAAGGAGGTCAGGATGGCAGGAGAGGATTGCGTATATGGATTTCTGTATGAGAACAGTGAGGGATGCCTCCAGCAGGAGATAATGACAGATTAGAAATGAACTGTCTAGACTGTGAGGAGAAGGAGGAGGAGCTCCCTGCGCTTCAATCTTCCAGTGCATTTCCCCAACAGGACCCAATGAAATCCTACACACTGAATGCATGAAAAATGTAGCCTCATGCATGGTCAAATAAGAATGCCACCGAGCAGTATTAGCATCTATACTTGCCATAGAAAACCCCAATGGAACTTTAGAAACCTCTCTATAAAAATCACTGACTACTTTTGGAGTCTGCATCACTGCATCACTCTTGTTCACGCGTGAGGAACGGAGGCAAAAAATAAAACAAAAACAGACAGATACCCAAGAAGAGGGAAGCCTCAGGATTTTGCAAAGGCTTTCAACATCGTCCTCTAGGCACCACCACAGCCCGAGACCATCGGAACATGTCTGACAAGAACTTGTCAGATATGTTAAGTGGCCTTGCTCCTCTTTGGCCACGAGTGCTGCCGATACTGCACCTGCCTGAGTATGGCTGCACCTGTGCAGTAAGCATCATTCAATGAAAAGTATGGTTCATTGTATCTGTTCAAGCATTCGTGTTTAGCGGTAACGCAGTGCATGTTACCATAACCTAACGCTCCCGCCACACATAGGTAGTGTATTGCAGTGCGTGCAAAGCAGCCGATACATGGAGATTAAAAGTAAAAAATAAGTAACCAACACATGTCTCCAAGCATTTTAGCTCTCAGAAGCTCATAACCCATATATCTTGTTATATGTCAGTCTTATGTCCCGATCATAGACTTAAGGTGGTCACACACCAAATAATTTTTATATTTCTTTTCAACACAAGAATTACAATCAACTTTTCTGATTATAGCGTTTGAAAAATGTGACCAATGTGCCACAAACGTGTTAATATTTTTCCCCAATTATGAAAAATAAAGGGTTGCAAACTCTGAAAAAGAATTGCTTGTGTCTTTACATGAAGAATTTGTCAATCTAACCGACACTATTCAATTTTCATAAAGCTTATTCAGAAAAAAATCCAACACTCCCGATCAACTTAACGAGGAAAAAAAAAATAGATTTTTCTGTACAACCAATTGTTTTTATGGAATTGCTGTACAACTGGATCATTTTATTGTATTGTTTGTGGCCACCTTAAAGGGAACCAGGGCCAAGTAAAATTATTAAAAATAAACACTCATGAAAATAAATATTACATACATACCTTGCTGTCAGTTCCTCTCAGAAGCTCACCATTTTCTTTTAATGACGATCCTTTCCAGTTCTGACAAGATTTTCTCAGAACTGAAATATATTAGTTGTCAGTTATATATCAGTTGCTGTCAGTTACAACTGAAAGGACAACTAATGAGCAAGGTAATGTCCATGTCTCCCTATGGCTCAAGTAGGCGATGCTACAGTTTAACAGTGTGCTGACCAGAAAGCTGTTAAAGGGTCATTGCCATCTTTAAAATGGAGGATGAGTAATTTCATTGATCCCAGTGCTCACACAGGATGCGGGAGAGGAGAAAGAGATTGAAGAGTAGACTACACGGGAGGTAAGTATGACCTGTGTATGGTTATTTTGGCTTTTAATTTTTAGTTCAGGTTTGCTTCAAGGTAAATTTTGAGGAGAACTAATTAACTGTTGTCACTAGGTTCTTTGGGTGTGGGAGGAAACTGGAGTGCTCAGAGGAAACCCACACAAACATAGGCATACCTTATAAACTCCATGCAGATATTGTCCTGACCTAGATTTGAACCAGGGACACCAGCACTGCAGGGTGAAAACGCACTGAAGCCAATGTGAGGGACTGTTTTTGTTGTTAAATTAAAAAAATAATGATACTTAACCTGTTGAAAAACTATATAACAAGCTCTGGCTGAGAATGTTCAATGTGTAAGCAGGCAACAAATAATTGCAATGCATGCCTGCGAGCTCATCACCAGTAACTGAACTGGCACTAGAGCATTCCTGCAAATCAAAAGCTTCAAGCTGTGATAAAAATGAACACTACAGTCCAATCTACATGAATTACTCCCCTGACAGTCATTTACACAGCTCAGGAAATTTCCTGGGATGCTTTGCAGCTGACAAATGTATTTTGACTCACGTTGCACATTGCTGAATCTGAGGAGAGCGGGACATTCTTGTGCCAGCTGAAACATGTCTAATAAGCTGAAAAAGACCTTTCAATTTCAGCGCTATGTCATGAGGAAGAACTGTACTTTTACAGCAACCATGGACAATATAAACAGAGCACACACTGCTGAATTAAAAAAGCAAAAGATGCCTTAAAAGAAAACGGCATGGCAAAATTATTTTTGTTACAGCGATACCACAGAGGATACAGTAACATGGAAATTACTATTGTTGTTAGGGGCTTGAACACACTTGTTAATTGCTGTGATGATTTCAGCAACAAGCATCAGCGTCACATACCGGTATGCACAGCTGAAATCATCACAGCAACGCGACAGGGTGTTCAGGCCCTAACAAGGGGACAAGGGAGTTCCAGCATGCCAGCAAGAAATACCTTAGTGAAGTGATAGATACATGGAGGCGACCATGTTTATTTTTAAACAATGCCAGTTGCCTGGCTGTCCTGCTGATCTCTTTGATTGCAATAGTGCCTGAATCACACACCTGAAACAAGCATGCAGCTAATCCAATCAGACTTCAGTCACACACACCTGATCTGCATGCTTGTTCAGGGTCTATGGCTAAAAGTATTAGAAGCAGAGAATTATCAGGACAGCCAGGTGAGGGGCATTGTTTAAAAGGAAATATGTGACAGCCTCCATATCCATGTCCCTAAAAGCACACTTGAACTGATCTAAAAAGTTACAAAACACATATACTGATTTGTATTCTTACCTACAGACACCGCTACAGAAGTGTGCGTTTCCACCTGGGTCACTCCAGCGTCTCTTCTCCTGACGCTCAACAGGAAGTGCCCTCAATGGTGTATAGTGAGCACCTGAACTGGACATAAGTGGTTCTCTTCCACACATGCTAACTGAAAACCAAGTCGTGTATGGATATTTGCTATCTTTGGCATGCACGGTAAAGAGCTCATGCATGCCCAGTTGGCAGGAGCTTGTGCATGGACCTGGGCAGAAAATCCACTAGCAGTGTACCGTGCGGTACAATGGTAGAGGTAAGACAACAACACGATAATAGGTTTGCAACTTTTTAGATCAGTTCAGGTGTGCTTTCCCACCCATCCATATTCTCCTTTCAATGTGGTGAATGAGCTCAGCTCACCAACCATGGAAGCAAGCCAAGCTCACTCTACTCTCAGATCTAGATTGCCTTTAAAGTTATGCCAACTTATTATTATTTATTGTATTTATAAAAGCTCCAACATATTACGCAGCGCTGCACAATAGATAAATGGGTTAACATACAAGGTAGGACATACAGGAAACTCACAACAAAACAAGATCGTGCAAATAATTAACAGTATGGTGTCATAGGTCAAAATAGAGACTGTTCTAGTTCACAAGAGGGGTGATTGACAGTAAGATTGCATAATCAAGCTGGAAACACTAGGGTGGGGGTGGAGACAATAGGTGCATCTGTTGAGAGGGTGTCTAAAGGTTCATACACACCTACCAACTATCTGTCCAACTATCTACCAAACTTGTCTGTTAAAGGGAAGCTTCAAGCAAAATAAAAAAATGAGTTTCACTTACCTGGGGCTTCTACCAGCCCCATGCAGCCATCCTTTGCCCTCGTAGTCACTCACTGCTGCTCCAGTCCCCCGCTGGCAGCTTGCCGACCTCGGAGGTCGGCGGGACGCATTGCGTACATTTTTACGCATTTCCGCTACCGAACCAGTAATGCGTAAAAATGTATGCGTTAATGTTCCTGCACTAGCGGGAATGCGTAAAAATGTACGCAAGGCGTCCCGCCGACCTCCGAGGTCAGCAAGCTGCCAGCGGGGGAATGGAGCAGCAGTGAGTGACTACGAAGGCACAGGATGGCTGCATGGGGCTGGTAGAGGCCCCAGGTAAGTGAAATTCATTTTTTATTTTGCTTGGACATTCCCTTTAAGGCCCATACAACCAGAGGCGTAGCTAGGGTTTTCAGCGCCCGGGGACAAAGACTATTAATGCGCCCCCCAAAGTCAAGGTTGCGGCGCGCTTAGCGCGCCGCGCCAAAAAGGGGCGTGGTCACATAATAAATGTGGGCGTGGTTATGGGTGGAGCCAAATGTATATGGAGGTTAGCAGGCTCACGCTCACCCACCCTCCCTCAGTATGTACCTTCCAGCATGTTCCAAGACAAATTCAGCAATCATGAGCCCCCCCCCCCATCAAGACAAATTCAGCAATCATGAGACCCCCAACATAACCAACTCAGCAATCATGAGGCCCCCAACAAGACAAATTTAGCAATCATGAGGCCCCCAACAAGACAAATTCAGCAATCATGAGGCCCCCAACAAGACAAATTCAGCGATCTTGAGGCCCCCAACAAATCATGAGGCCCCCAACAAGACAAATTCAGTAACCATGAGGCCCCCAACAAGACAAATTCAGCAGTCATGAGTCACATAAATAGACAGCATTTCACATAAATAGGTAGAATGCCCCCTTAATATGGTAGACACCTCTCACCTGGCAGCAGTTCTCCAAAATACACTCAATCTGACGTGGTTCCCCAAAAATAGGTAGCCCCAGGTCTATAGTTGTCCCCAGAATAGGTGGCCAGCAGTATAGATGTCCCCAGAATAGGTGGCCAGCGGTATAGATGTCCCCTGAATAGGTGGCCAGCGGTATAGATGTCCCCAGAACAGGTAGCCAGGGGTATATGTGCCCAGTATATGTAGGCAGGGATATGTGTGCCCAGTATATGTAGCCAGAGGTATATGTGCCCAGTATATGTAGCCAGGGGTATATATGCCCAGTATATGTAGCCAGGAGAATAATATGTGTCCAGTATATATAGTCAGGCGTATATGTGCCCAGTATATGTAGCCAGGGGTATATATGCCCAGTCCATGTAGCCAGGGGGTATATATGCCCAGTATATGTAGCCAGGGGGTATATATGCCCAGTATATGTAGCCAGGGGGTATATATGCCCAGTATATGTAGCCAGGGGGTATATATGCCCAGTATATGTAGCCAGGGGGTATATATGCCCAGTCCATGTAGCCAGGGGGTATATATGCCCAGTATATGTAGCCAGGGGGTATATATGCCCAGTATATGTAGCCAGGGGGTATATATGCCCAGTCCATGTAGCCAGGGGGTATATATGCCCAGTATATGTAGCCAGGGGTATATATGCCCAGTAGATGTAGCCAGGGGGTATATATGCCCAGTAGATGTAGCCAGGGGGTATATATGCCCAGTAGATGTAGCCAGGGGTATATATGCCCAGTAGATGTAGCCAGGGGTATATATGCCCAGTAGATGTAGCCAGGGGTATATATGCCCAGTAGATGTAGCCAGGGGTATATATGCCCAGTAGATGTAGCCAGGGGTATATATGCCCAGTAGATGTAGCCAGGGGTATATATGCCCAGTAGATGTAGCCAGGGGTATATATGCCCAGTAGATGTAGCCAGGGGTATATATGCCCAGTAGATGTAGGTAGCCAGGGGTATATATGCCCAGTAGATGTAGCCAGGGGGTATATATGCCCAGTATATGTAGCCAGGGGTATATATGCCCAGTATATGTAGCCAGGGGTATATATGCCCAGTAGATGTAGCCAGGGGTATATATGCCCAGTAGATGTAGCCAGGGGTATATGTGCCCAGTAGATGTAGCCAGGGGTATATGTGCCCAGTAGATGTAGCCAGGGGTATATGTGCCCAGTAGATGTAGCCAGGGGTATATGTGCCCAGTAGATGTAGCCAGGGGTATATATGCCCAGTAGATGTAGCCAGGGGTATATATGCCCAGTAGATGTAGCCAGGGGTATATATGCCCAGTAGATGTAGCCAGGGGTATATATGCCCAGTAGATGTAGCCAGGGGTATATGTGCCCAGTAGATGTAGCCAGGGGTATATGTGCCCAGTAGATGTAGCCAGGGGTATATGTGCCCAGTAGATGTAGCCAGGGGTATATATGCCCAGTAGATGTAGCCAGGGGTATATATGCTCAGTAGATGTAGCCAGGGGGTATATATGCCCAGTAGATGTAGCCAGGGGTATATATGCCCAGAGTAGGTAGCCAGGTGTCCCCCTCCCTGCCTCCCTAGCAGGAGGGGAGCAGCGCAGAGAAGAGCTGCTCTCTCTCCCTCGCTGTCCCCTCCATTAATGTCCGGGTGCTGGCAGCGGCGGGCGGAACTTACCTCCGTCTCGTCGCAGCGCGGATGGATCTGCCGCTACTCTGGTCTAGTCCAGACCAGAGCAGCGGCTGCGGGATCCGAACTTCCGGCCGGCGCTGGAGCGAGACGGAGGTGAGTCCCGCCCGCTGCGCCAGCACCCGGACAATAACGGAGGGGACAGCGATGGAGGGAGGGAGAGCCCTAAGGTGAGAGAAGGGGGGGAGATGGCCCCCTTCTCCACCGTCCGCATAGCTCTCCCTCTTCTCTTCTCTGCGCTGCTCCCCTCCGCAGAAAAAAAAAAAAAATCAGCTCAGCTGGGCGCCCTTAGGGACCCGGCGCCCGGGGGCACTTGACCTACCCCGACCCCCCCTAGCTCCGCGCCTGCATACAACTTTTGTTGTGAAACAAGTTGAAACAACTAAAAAAAAGTATTTTGCTATTGTTCAAACAGCTGATAAGACTGATAAGAAGTCAATCCAACTGTTGAATGACTTCTTATCAGTCTTATCAGCTTTTTGAACAATGGCAAAATACTTTTTTTTTTTTTAGTTGTTTCAACTTGTTTCACAACAAAAGCTGTTTGACAATTGTGCTGCATAAAAGACCACTGTTGAGGGAGTGAATGGGGCTTAATGCTGGGTACACACGATGAGATTTCCCGTTCGATTCCCGGATCGATTCGATTAAATCAAACATGTTCGATTGGATTTCGATCGATTTTTTCATGATAGGTATGCAAAATCGATGGAAAAAACGATCGAAATCCAATCGAACATGTTTGATTTAATCGAATCGATCCGGGAATCGAACGGGAAATCTCATCGTGTGTACCCAGCATAACAGACAAGCTTGGCAGATAGTTGGACAGATAGTTGGTAGGTGTGTATGAACCTTTACAGAACGTATTTTAGTGCTGTGTAAGAAACTTATTGAGTGTCTTACAAAAATGTAAAAATGTTGCTTTCACTTTAAGCCACTGCTGGGTTTTCATTAACTTTTTCTTCACAAAAAAGAAAAACCTCACAGATGCCAGATCCAGTCATATGGGCCCGATATAATATTAAAGAAGTACAACATATAATGAATAGCGATGGCCTTTTACCATTTAATATCCTTAAATACACTTATAATCTGCCTAATAAAATGTTCTTTAGATATTTACAGCTATGACATGCATACAATACACAATTTCCACAAGGTAGACCAGCTTTGATATCTGGTGAGCTAGAGAAAACACTTATGGTAGCGGATTTAGATAAGCCACTCTCTGTGATTTACTTTACACTTATAAATAACACACACAGCATATCCAGATGTAAATCCCGCTGGAATGAAGATATCGCAGGGTTGGATGATACAGACTGGGAGGAAATATTGGAGGGATTTGTTAAGACTCCCATTTCAGCGAAAGAACGTTTCATTCAATTCAAGTTCTTACATAGAACCTATCTAACACTCCAGCGTATGAACAGAATTTCTACTACGCATAACCCTAACTGCCCTAGGTGCATGGCCAATCCGGCTAACTTCTTTCATATGTTATGGGGTATGTCCCAAGGTGAACAGTTTCTGGCTTGAGGTTATTTCTCTAATAAATGAAATTCTTGAAACTCATCTGATAACTTCTCCTAGAATGGCACAATTGGGATTGTTAGATGGCACTCCTGCAAATAAACACTCACAATATTTAGTAAGATATTATGTTTTTATGCTCGTAAAGAGATACTACGAACATGGAAATCTGATAAACCTTTTAAGTTCTGGAAGAGAACAGTCTTGAAAATCTTACCCATGTACCGCCTAACCTACAAAAGTAGGAATTGCCCTCAACGGTTCGACAAGATATGGTCCCCTTGGTATGATAACGTAGATGCCCTTCCTACTGGTCCTGAGGACTGATTCTATCTTTAGTCAACCTCTCATCAAGACAATATGCCATAGCTAGCTAGTCTTTGGCCGGGGCCGTGTGTCGGGGTAACGGAGAGCTTCTTATTTCTTCTTCTCTCTCTCTTAATCTTCTCTTTTCTATTTTTCCTTCCTCTTCTTATTCTTCTCCTCCTTTCAGATCCATAAAGAGATATCTCTCATAATTTACTTCATTGGCTGGTGATTTTTTTTTAAATTGCTATATATACCTAGTCCTAGACCATTACGCTGTATACAGTTCTATCTGCAATTTTCTTGTTTTTTATTCATATATAAATGCAAAATATGTGTGAAAACTGTGTACTGTATACCTAGGTCAATTGAATGAGATTATTTTCTATGTATATGTATGCATAACGGAATACCTGTGTTATTCAGATCTCTGTTGGATCACTGTACTTTTCTTAACTCTGTATGTTGTTTTTTTTTTTTAAATTGATTTGTAAAAGAAAAAAAAAAAAAAAGCATGAGAAAATGTGGGGGTTGGGGGCTGCTGTACACACACTGGATTCTCAGCAGAGGTGACCGCTTCGGCTAAGTTTAACTGTGCACCGGATCTCCAAATCCCCATGAATGGTATGGCATGTTCTGTATATATGTATACATATTTCCCTGGAAGTTTCAACCTACCCATGATCCTTTGGTAGTATCAAATGACTGATAATGGACTTTGTGGCCATCGACCATCTACCACAAGAAACAGGTTTTGTTTTCTTGGCCAAAAAAACTTGATGCACTGACTGAGACAGATTCTTTACTGACAAGCATAGGAGGGGGCATTAAAAAACCATAGCATCCCATCCACTGCTGCACTGGTCCACTTTGAACTACATGAAATACTAATTATAAAGTCAAAGAAACCTGGTGAATGTTGTACAGTATGATTGTCGTTATAGTAAACACTGCTATAATAAACATTCGAGTATAGTAAACAAATGCCCAGGTCCCGGCCAAGCACCCTTATAAGTGTATAGGAGTAACGCCTGGGATAGTAAACTGATATATTATAACTTCTGTTATAGAAAACCTGTTTTTGGCCACTGCGGTATTATATACCCGGCTATAGTGGACAGTGGGCTTTTGCGGGCACGAGTCATACGTCAGTCGTAGACCAATGAACCATGGTCAGTGGGCAGGCTGGCAGCCACTTGAAGCCTGCTTGCTATCTGTACACTACTCTCGGCCTGCGTGGGTTACCTCAAAAGCACCATCCAGTGAGTCCTAAGCTTCCACTGTAAGCTGCTGCCTGATTACTGAGGGAACTGCCTGTCACCTATGACTTGTTTGTGCATGGCGACAATACTACAGTATTATCCTGACTGCACGGAAATGTGAACAGAGAAGTACACTATCAGTACAGTATTTGCATTAACTGTGCTTCCTTTGCAAGCTATTGCGTGCATATCGCATGTAAATCCCAGCATATTGTGCAATGTACATTTTGATCTAGTTTAACAGCTTCCCGACAGCTGGTACGCATATCTACGCCCCTGTGGACTTCACTTCAGCACCAGGGGCATAGATATACGTACTGGTTTGTTTACCTCGCCATTCCCAACCGCCACACCGCTGCTGTTCGTTTCCATTGGAAGCCGTTCTGTAATTGGTGAATGGGAACAGCTTGTTCCCAAACCCGATCACAGCGCCTGTGATGAACAAGAGCTGGCGTCAGCGAGACATAGGCTTTCATCAACAAAACGAAACACTTACACTTACTATTTCCGTGTACTGATTACAGTACTCGGCAATTGAGCGTAGCACCATCTTGTGGCCCCCCCTAAAACGCACCCCCATAGACTATTAAACAGAAATACATACATTTTTATTGATTTTCACCCCCTACTCCCCTAGCCTATAGTTACCAAGATAAAACACTAGTAAAAAAAAACGTAAAAAAAAGGACAACATTTAAAATAAAATAAATACCGTAGTTACCTTATGGACTTTTTCATATTTATGTCATGAGTTTATATAACTAACTTTTTCAAATAAAGGCTTATTATTAATATAGTATTATTACTAATATGTACCGTATGTCATGAGGGTTTATAACTGTTACTTTTGCAAATAAAGGATCGTAATTAATGTAGTATTAAAAACAATTACTGAACGCCAAAAAATACACCTTTATTTCCAGATAACATATCGCCATACATTGTACCAGGGACACAATTTAAAAGTTGTAATAACCAACCAAATGGGCTAATAAAACATGTGGGGCTTTTTTTTTCATCGTAGCACACTTTATTTTTAAACTATATTGGCTGAAAACTGAGAACTAATGATTTTTTTTTATTTCTTTATATTTTCTTTATATAAAAAAATAATTCTTAGCAAAAAAAAGTACCACCCAAGAAAGCATCATTTGTGGCAAAAAAACAACAACAATATATTGATCATTTCGGTATGATAAGTAACAATTAAGTTATTGACAAATGAATGGGAGGAACAGAATATGAAAATTGCTCTGGTTTTTAAAGGGGAACTGAAGTAAGAGGTATACGGAGGCTGCCATATTTATTTCCTTTTAATCAATACCAGTTGCCTGGCAGCCCTGCTGGTCTATTTCTCTGCAGTAGTATCTGAATAACACCAGAAACAAGCATGCAGCTAGTCTTGTCAGATCTGACTTTAAAGTCTGAAACACCCGATCTCCTGCATGCTTGTTCAGGGGCTATGGCTAATAGTATTAGAGGCAGAGGATCAGCAGGGCTGCCAGGCAACTGGTATTGCTTAAAAGGAAATAAACATGGCAGCCTCCGTATACCTCTCTCTTCAGTTCCCCTTTAAGGAGAAAAAAAATCATGTGGTTGGGAAATGGTTAAACATTATCTGGGCTCGCCTGCATAAGAAATGAAAAGGGGGAAAAAAACTCCCAATTATTGCCTGAATTAAGATACAGTACTATAGTATACTTTATGTACTTCAGTATAACAATTTCTGATATAGTAAACTTCTGATATTATTAACTACTTTTCCTGGTCCCTTGGAGTTTACTATAAAAGGATTCTACTATACTATTTCAGCCATAGGAATTGTCACAGATGGGCCTTTGCCCAGAGGTTTCATTAGGAATACTGTAAAGCGTGTAGTACACAGTGCAGAGTCTACTAATCCTGTCTATAAACAGCGGATTTACATCCCCGACACTTCCTCTGAGTGCTTTCCTTGTTAGCAAGGGCAAGACTGAAGATGGACTGAAATGCTTCCAGCAGTCTCCTGCTCAGCATTATACAGGGGGCAAGTGGCTTGTCTCCCTCTTCCCAGGATCAAAGTCTCCTGACAAGTAGCTCTTCTCCAGCAATTCAAAGCTCTGCTCTAATTGATTTAGCTGCTAACCACCTATCTGATGCTTTCTAAAGGTGACTTCTGTTAGCTGCAGATTACAATTCCAGCCAGCAATCTACCATGTGACTGAAGTTTTGCTTCAGCTGTATTATTCACCAGGGCAAGACCCAGATAACGCATCTGTGAGGTTAACCCCTCCTTGGCGTTCTTGGCAGATTGTGCAATAAAAGGCAACATACAACATACAAGTGCAGAGATCAGGATTTCTCAGTCGGTTTCCACAGATTCAAAGGTCAAGGCTCTGAAGTCTTCGGTCTGCTCCTGATTTCCTTTGAGAACAGAATTACAATTCAGATATAGAAATAAACCCAGCAGACAGGAAGCCCCTAGAAATACGTTTAAAGCGGATCTGAACTCTTGCACAAGACAGAAAGAAACCAGAGAGAAATGCACCCTGTATGTATTCAGAGAGTTTAGCTTCATTCCACCTCATCTGTGACTAATCACAACTGTAATCTGGTCTCACAGAGCGGCTAATTTGTAAGCACAGTTAGGCTCCCTGCATACTGCAAATCCGTTTAGCGATTCCGATTCCGTTCCCGATTTGCAGTTCTGATTTTCTCTGAATGCAATCAACAGAAAACCGGAGGAAAAAACGCAGCATGCAGTAACGATTTAAAATCAGAATCGGATGTAAAAACCGATTAAAAGTCGGAATCGCATGCAGTGCCTTAAAGTGAACCAGAGATGAAGCACCCTCATGTATTTACCATATACTGTATATCAGTGGGAACATTACAAAAAACACCTACCCTGCTCTGTTTTATCCTTCACTGCTCAGCCTGCTTGTTAGCAGCCCTGATAAAATCCCAGACTGAGCATTTAGTCTGGCTTTGCTCAGGAATCATTTATAGCCGAGTCCTTCTTCTCTGATGTCTTTTCAAGCCCAAGCCTGACCCCTTCTGGCTCTGCTTTCCTGTTCAGTATACTCACAGCATCACAGAGAGCTGTGACGAGATTTGGAGGAGCTGCTGCTGCTGCTGAGGAATAAGCTATGGTATATTGAAAAAAAAATTTAAAATCTAGATTTGTTAGTCATAAGACCTCATTCACATCATTTAGCGCAAATGGCTGTGCGATCGGAACGCAACGCGTCCGATCGCACACCATCTGCGCTGCGCTGCAGATCCAATTCATTTTTTTTTTTTTATTCTCGCAAACAGTCAGCAACTCAACAAAAGCCATGTCCTAACCTGTTAACTTGGCTTGATCAGAGACCTCCTGTAGTTGGGAGTAATTTGCATCATAGTTTGCGTTGCTCTATAAACATCTTTATTATATAATAGATTAAGCTAAAAACAAACAAACCCTAGATCTTCCAAATCAGATCCCACCCCCCCTCTACCGCCCGAAACCTATTTTGGATCCCCCATCCTCTTCCCGTCCGCACCTCATTACTAGCTACAGGGGCCTATTGCTTCCTTTACTGTAGCAAAGAGACACATAAAGCGGTATATAATTCCCACCCCTTCTTCCACCTCCTACCTCATTCCTCTTACCACATCCATTCATCCGTATTCACCCCATCCAATCATCCATTTATTCCGGGACTGCCCTCCTCCACCATTAAATTCAGATTATAACCTACTATTCCATAATATACACATTTATTTCCCTATTCTACAAGTAGGTTGTGTTCTGTCTTCTGCTTCTTCTACCACCTCATTACCTCTTTCGTCCTCCAAAATTGCTGTCATCTCAGTTACCCATTCTTGAACAGATGGTGCTCCTTGTGTTTTCCATAATTTTATAATAAGTTTCCTCGCAACCGCTGTTCCCAGGATCAACAATGACTCCCACACCTGACCCAAACCTTGAGTCCCATCCAGCACTCCAAACAGAGCCCCCATAATATCGATGGTTAATTGCTTAGTAAATTTAGTTTTTAAAAAAATGTTCTACCTCCACCCAAAAATTCCTCACTATAGGACATTCCCACATTATATGTACCAAAGTACAGCGTTGATTAATACATTTCCAACATGTATCATTTGCTATTAGGCCACTACTTGCCATCCTTGCCGGTGTAAGATAGCATCTCGTTATGAGTTTGTATTGCGTTAATTGGGTACTTGTGTCCGAAGTAATCCAAATTGAATGGAAGATCTTATCCCATAACATCTCATCCAATTTTAAGCCCACCTCTTTTCCCCATTTGGTCGCATATGCGGGCAATGTCCTATGTGAGGTCTCATCTAGTAAATTATTGATCTTTGATAGAGCCTTAAGTGGTCTAAATTTCCTTAAGAACCACTGTTCGTATATGTTTATATCCTGTCTTAACGCTACATTTTTTCTTATATACCCTTTCCAGAAACCAAGAAGTTGTACTTTACTAAAAGCTGTTAACTCCCCTCTATGTAAGACCGATATGATATTTAGTTTTTTACAACCCATAATGTGAATAAGTCTCACATCTGTATCTAATTTATTGGCCCTACACCAAGCTCTATCTTTGGCCGGAGCAAAACCTGGGTCAGCTACAAGAGTCATCATTGGGGAGGGACCTTCACTAAGGTTCCATTGCTTAATTATCCTAGAGAAGAATTCTAATGACGGTGTCAACAATGGATGCGAGGTAGATAGAACAGCTTGTTTAACAATGAATAGGATCTGCGCTGCGATCCCCAAAAATGCGTGCAGCACGCAATAGCGCAATGGGAATGGTAGAAGGGCTGTCTATGCCCTTCTACCGCTCTTGCGTGTCGCACACTATATGCGCTGCCAAAATGCGCACGGCAGCGCGTATAGTCTGAACGAGGCCTAAGAGGTTTTTAGAAATGGTGTTTTCATTTTGCACACAGCCCACCAAATAATATGCTTTTCTGATGAACTGTGTTTTGCGTGAAATTTTAGTAAAAAAAAATAAATAAATAAAAAAATTAAATTAAAAAAAAAAATGGAACACCAGACCGGCGAAAGTATCAGGTATAGCATTTATTTTGTAAAATCTATCGGCGGATAGGTTTATTTTGTGCCCAAGCGTTCATCTCTGGTTTCCTTTAACCCTATGTCTGCTACCATGAAAGCAGGAAGTAGTCACATTGCAGATTTATTGCAGAATTTATATCAGCTGTAACAAAGAAATGTTTTTCTGTAAAGGTTATTATGCGGTTTATCTTTTAGAACAAAGAGGAAGTTCTGAAGTTCAGGTCCACTTTAAAAGCCACAGCTCCTAAAATGAAATAATTTATAGAGATAAGTAGGCCATACACAGATGGCCACAGGGCTGTGGAGTCGGTCCAAAAATCCACCGACTCCGACTCCTCAGTTTAGGATTCCACCGACTCCGACTCCTCTAATTTGCATATTACAATTTTGTTGATTAAAAGTATGTAACATGAAATTCGTCTCTTAACTGCCAACGCTTAGGAATTTTACAAGACATCTGAAGTGAGAAGGATATGGAGACCGTCATATTTATGTCCTTTAGACTAAAACTAGTCCTTGGTAAGAGTACTTGTAAAAGGTACAAACCGGAACAAAGAACATCTATCAGGCCCTAGGCAATGTAAGTGTGGGTGCATGTAAGAATGATGTGCAGGTACTCTGCAGGGGAATGAGGAGATTGTAAACAGACAACACCTCTGTGTTCAATGTGCACTGCATTCTCAGTGGATTCCCTGCAGCTCTGTGGGGAGTGCATATGTAGAGTATAGTACTACTGTGTAACAAAGTAAACCTGAGACAGATGAAATTAAAGTTTTATACATACCTGGGGCTTCCTCCAGCCGCCTTCAGGATAATCAGTCCCTCGTTGTCCTCCTCCACCACCTGGATCTTCTGCTATGAGTCCAGGTACTTGAGCCAGTCAGGCGTAGTGCCAGGGCTGGATTTACCATAAGGCACTGTAGGCATGTGCCTACAGGCACCTGATGATGGAGGGGCGGCTCACTCCACTCCCCTAGCACCTCCCTCCTTCCCTATGCAGAGTACTGAGCAGTGCTTAAATAAGGGTTTAGTCACTTGGCTCTCGACATTCCACTGACAAGATCTCCCTTCAGTCGGGGCACCACTAGCTGGCTACCTAATGCTAAGTGACACCTGTAGCTACCTATGACTGGTGAGGGAGAAGTCACAGGTGGGTCATCCAGCACACTTGCGATGGGGTTCACCGGGGTTTTTTGGGTTTCTGGAGGGCAAAGTTTAGGGTGCCAGGACATCTGTGCCTATAAGCTCCTGTGATGTAAATCCGGGCCTGCGTAGTGCGCATGCACACACTCCGCCGCCAGGAGCATACTACACCTGTGCAGCACACTATTGCGCAGGTGCAGAATGTTCCTGGCTGTGGGAGCGGCATGCGGCCGGACAGCGCTGACTGGCTGAATTACCAGGACTCATAGCAGAAGATCCGGGTGGTGGAGGACAGCGAGGGACTGATTAGCCTGAAGGGGGCTGGAGGAAGCCCCAGGTATGTATAAAAAATTACTTTTCATCCGTCTCAGTTACCCTTTAATTTGTAGTCACCAAACCAAATTTTAATAACATATCACATTATTTGATTTCATCAGCAAAGGGAGTGCATACATTTGCATAAATCAGCATCAATGCAGAATTATTTCCATCTCGTTGACCATCTCTATTAGTGACACAGCTACACATCAGGCTTTATTCTTACAGCATAGATGTTATTTAGTATATATAAGAGATTCCTGTGTACACATCATATATACAGTCACAATCAGATATGTATATCTGACCTTAAAAATACGGGGACTGCTTTATTGAAGCAGCACAAGTAACTAATTTTGATTGGTTTATTTCATTTTTGTGGACTAAGCACAGCTATTACTGTATATATACTGTATATATACATTATTTTTAATGACTTATCTGAGAAATAGAACATTTTATCATATTTTCTATTTTAATTACAGTTACAAATTCATTAGGAGTCGGAGTCGGTGCATTTTTTCCCGACTCCGACTCCAGGCACCCAAAATTGCCCGACTCCACGACTCCGACTCCACGACTCCGACTCCACAGCCCTGGATGGCCATACATTTAGCAATTTTGCATCAAGCTAATAAGTGATCGACTTTATTGGGCGATCAACTACAGTGTGGTTGATTCAAAGCCAATTGACTAGTGGCCCACACACTACAAGCAATGTCCTACACAATTGTAATTGATCTGAGCGAACTTGTACCTAAGTGCTCTGTATCTAAAAATCGATTCTTTCTCAATCAAGATCATATGAACAGTAGCTAATTCCTTTCCAATTGATATCTTCCATCCCACTTGATCGACAAATTGACTCGATTCACCCAGATATCGGTCAATTACTGTCAATTGTGCTTACTGGAACGCACTCAATTCTCTATCAATTCGATACAAATATCAAATCGATTAGTTGATCGGGCTACCAAATCGCTTTATGTATGCCCACCTGTAAAGGTTTCCAACCGATGTATCGAAATGATTAATTCCTTTCAGGAACTGATTTAGAAGTAATGGATTCCTACCACACACAGCATATCGACTTGTAATAGATTCCAGCAGGGAAATGAATTGAACTGCAGCGTTGCACTGTTTGATACAATGCAGCACTATGGCCTATTGATCGTCCCCTGCTTCTGTTCCACCCCCAAACAACCTAGATGTTCCGTCCTGTCCAAGCAATACTTTCTAATGATTTTTGGTCAAATTCGATTGAATCACACATCTAAAGGAATCTATTCCCATCCAATTTGATCAGAATGATCGAATCTGCAGGTAACGGAATAGGAAAATCGATGTATTTATAGGCACCTTAAAGGAATACTGTGGTGGGGGGGGGGGGGTCGGGGGAAAATGAGTTGAACTTACCCGGGGCTTCTAATGGTCCCCCGCAGACATCCTGTGTTGGCGCAGCCACTCACCAATGCTCCGGCCCCGCCTCCGGTTCACTTCTGTAAATTCAGGCTTTAAAGTCTGAAAACCACAGCGCCAGTGTTGCCGTGTCCTCACTCCCGCTGATGTCACCAGGAGCGTACTGCGCAGGCCTAGTATGGTCTGTGCCTGCGCAGTACGCTCCTGGTGACATCAGTGGTAGAGAGGATACAGCAACACAGGCACAGTGATTTTCAGACTTTAAAGGGATACTGTAGGGGGGGGTCGGGGGAAAATGAGTTGAACTTATCCGGGGCTTCTAATGGTCCCCCGCAGACATCCTGTGTTGGCGCAGCCACTCACCAATGCTCCGGCCCCGCCTCCAGTTCACTTCTGGAATTTCTGACTTTAAAGTCAGAAAACCACTGCGCCTGCGTTGCCGTGTCCTCGCTCCCGCTGATGTCACCAGGAGTGTACTGCGCAGACACAGACCATACTGGGCCTGCGCTGTGTGCTCTTGATGACATCAGCGGGATCGAGGACACGGCAACGCAGGCGCAGTGGTTTTCAGACTTTAAAGTCTGAAATTCCAGAAGTGAGCCTGAGGCAGGGCCGGAGCATCGGTGAGTGGCTGCTCAGGCACAGGATGTCTGCGGGGGACCATTAGAAACCTGAACTTAGAACTTCCTCTTTGCTCTAAAAGATGAGAGACAACATAATGACCTTTAAAGAAAAATGTCTTTGTTATAGATTACAGAACTCCTGCAATAAATCTGCAGTGTGTCTACTTCCTGCTTTCATGGAAGCAGACAAAGGGTTAACATACTGTGTTCTATTAGATATATTAGCTGTGTCTGCAGAGGATTGCCGAATTTCTGCGTCGATGCAGCTGAGAGATCAAATTACACTTGTGATTACTTACAGATGAGGGGGTAATAGAAACGCTCTTCTCTCTAAAAACATGTGTTCGGTGCAAGAGTTCAGGTCCACTTTAAAAAAAAGCCAACAGTGATACCAGAACAGAGCTAACAGACCTCAGTTCGCAGCCCAGAGTGCCTGATGACAGTCATTGCCTCTCCTCTCTGCCCCTTATAAAATCTGGGCAAGAGCAAAAATAAAGAAAGAAATACATTTTATGCTCGTAATCACGGACAACGGAATCAGCACTTTACAAAAGACATTGCCAGGCCATGGAGTATATGTGCTTGCTCTAATAATGTGAGATAAACATACTGTCTGCTGAATGAGCATTGCTGGCTGAAAACCCCTAGCCAGATACATGAGAAAGGAGAAATGCATGATGAAAATACATAATATACCCATTACCCAGTACTGAATAAAGTCCTCCAACACTCCAGTAAATAGGCTGGATTTATTCAGACAAACTGTGCAACCAAACTCTAGCACTGGAGACCAGGGCAATTCGTATGTAAATGATGTGAATACATATGCAAATCAACCCTTGAAATCACATTGAGAAAATAAAGAGGCTGAGAGGCGTGATTGGCTTGCAGTTATTTTTTCTGTCTTGTACTGTGAAGAATTCTTACATTAAAATGGGAATCAAAGCATGTGCAAGGTATTGTATGTGGCAAAACAGAGAGGTGAGGAGACTTGGGGGCCCTTTTCCACTGGGAAGCGTGATCCCAGGCACAATCCTGATGCGTTGTGATTGCGCAGCCCGCAATCTACACTTGCCCTGTTTGCGCCATGAAGCTGTCAGGAACAGCGCAGGACAAAGAATGCAATTCAGGAAACACAAGTTGCACTAGTGGAAAATGAGCAGCATGATTTACATGTAAAGCGCGATGCTATTGCGATAGGCATAACGGCTGCGATCTGCTTTTTTTAAGCGGATTACAGTTAGTGGAAAAGGAGGCTTTTTTTCTGTACACGGTTTCTCTGCAGGAATTTTTTTTTTTTAATCACAACAGCTAATTTAATTGATAGAGAAAACTGACAAAATGTGAAGAATGATGCTGAAGGATGTCAGTTTTTTCTGCACACGAAAAAACGCATTAGGGCCCATTCACACTAGAAACCACAAAATGCAATCGCAAATGCTGAGCGATTTTCTGGAGTTTTCCAGTGTTTTTTCCTAGAGATTTTCCAGCGATTTTTCACTGTAAAGAAAGCGTTTTTTCAGCAATTAGCGTTTTCCAATTTCTAGTTCAATAAGCGGTGTCTAAGTCTTCCATAAACAGGAAATGACATCTGCACAGGAAAAAAAAGGTGTTTAGTGGGTAAACTGGAAGGTTTGATGGACAGAATTGCTGGAAAAACTCTGCTGATTGTTAACAGGCCAGTGCTCCTATACTTAACATTCAAACGCTAATTGCTCAGAAAATGCTGCAGGCAACGAGTTTGCGATTCAGCAAATTGAAAAACCGCTTAGATGAGAACACTTCCATACACTTTTCATTGTACAAGCGTTTTTCAAAACACTAGCAATTTTCAGCGATGCTGAAAATCGCTTGTAAAGCGCACAAGTGTGAATGGGCCCTAAAATCCCCACTGTTCTCCGTGTAAATCAGTTTTTCTGTGCAGAAAACACTCACAAAAATAGAACACGTGTGACCCCTGCCTTAAACCCAGTACATACCTGCAGTAAAACAACACTGGTCATTTTAAGTAACAGATTTATTTCACAAGCAGCCTGTTGTGCTGTATGGAAGGGCATAAGTTGCAGCAGAAATCGACAGCACTTAGGCATTGCTTTCCAGCATGCTTTATCACTAATGCGAGTTTAAACTAAGTGACACCAATACAGAAACTGGAACATTGCAAACTATCGTCTTGGATGACAAAGGTTGTAGGTATAAGGCCCGGTTTATATGGACCCTTAACCAAAAACGGATCCGTAAAACCTGAACGGATACGAAAGTGAAAGTACCGCACAAACACAGACACAAGACACCAATGAGGATGTGAGTGATTGCAGTAAATTTCCGCTAAAGTCCTTTGACTTTAGCGGACATAATGATTATCCACAATATGATCTGTCCTGATGGTCTGCCGTTGTAGAATAGGATCATCGTGGGTAATCTGCTGTTGAACATAGTTTAACAAATTTTTCAAAACTTGACACAGTCACTCAATGACCAAGTTTATGAGGTTTGGGGTCCTTGGCATCAATTATTTAAATTGTCCCACTGAAATAAGACAAATCTGATTGGCTACTTGTGGGTCCGCCTCCTTTTCTGAATTTGAACCCCAGTCACCCAAATTACCAACTGTACCAGGTTTGAGGCCTCTGCCACTAACATGTAAGAATCTCAGCAATTTAAATATTCCGCTTGATAATCAACAGATTAATTTTGATTGGCTGCTGTAGGCTCTGCCCACTTTCCTGAATATGATTCCAAGTTGCCCAGTGACCAACTGTGGCAAGTTTGACAACCCTGCCATTAACAGTTTAAGAATGGCTGCAGTTTACATGTTCCCATTTAAAATGAATGGCTGGCATATGATTGGCTATTTTATGCCTCGCCCACTTCCTTCAAATTTTTAACCTGTGACCAACTGTGCCAAGTTTGGGGACTCTGGCTTTCTTGCTGTGAGAATAACCGCCTTTTGTCCCATTTTGTCCCATTGACATGAATGGGTGAAATCTGATTGGCTGTTTGTGGTTCCGCCCAGGTGTGCAAGGGGGCACGAAAACCCCAGAACATATCCCAGGTAGTAAGGTTTCTGCATACCAAGTTTCATTGAAATCGGTAGCGTTTGAGTGATCACGGCACATACACATACACCTACACAATCATTTTGCAATCTCGGATGAGCTGAAAACGCTCAGAAAGGCGCTTATAGTGTGTCTGAGCCCTTTTAATTTGAAAAAAAAAATGCTGTGTATCCAGGCCCTTTAAAATGAAGTGGAAAGATTTTTCAACATTGAATTGCAAAATATGTTTAAGAAAGGTGGAATTTCACATTAAATGCACAGTGTAGTATTACTACCAGAGTGCACAACCATGCTCCATTGCTGAGACAGACCGCTTCTCCAGTCACCTCATAACAGTCACAGTGGAAAGCAGGAAATGAGATTTATATTCACCTGTGGTTACTCTGGATTCATTTATGATACTGTTAGTCTCTCAAACATACACATGAGTGTGTGGTAAACCACATTACCTTCACTTCCTTAAACCATATACATTTACAGTGCAAAACACTGCTGTGAACTCTGAGTACTGTGTAAAGCAGCTTATGACAGGCAAATAGACTGATGTGGTTACCACACAGGACAGGCGTGAGTGAGGAAATATAAATTAAAAACATTTACGAGAATCAAAGTGAGCTAATGAACTCAGCATTTTAAAATACGCTGTACACTGAACACTATTTAAATACAATAAATAAGTACCTGCACTACTTAAAGACACTGTAACAATTAAACTTTTATGAGGTTGCACAAATCGTGGGCCTGTGCAGCCACACCTCAGGTGTCCAAGGAGCTGCAAACACACAGCCAATAAATAATGATATATACCATATTTTTTGGACTATGAGATGCACCTAGGTTTAGAGGACAAAAACCAGGAGAAAAAATATACACTAAACCTGGTGCATCCATGGTGAAGGGGCATTATGCCCCCTGTGTATCTCTTGCGTCTCCGTGTCCTTCATTATCTTCCTTGTGTCCCCCAGTGTCCTCCTTTGCATGGGAACATTACAGGGGGTCCCAGACATTGTGGCGGGTTGCAGGTTGGTATTGGCATGCGTTCACAAGTCAGTAACTCCCTGCATTTGAACTATAAGACACAGTGGCCCAGAGACAATTAACTTTTTCTCCTAGGTGGCATTTTTAAACTTGTCAATAAAATGCATTTTTAATCACCAGCAAGCAAGAAAATACTAAAAATAACTTTGATGGTACTTATTTGCCTACTTTTTGGTTCTTTTTCCATTTCAAAGTCCTGAAAATGTATTCTAAAATCGAAGTTGAAAAATGATCTCCTAGTTGAAAACTCAGGAGAAAAAAAGTTAATTGCATATGGCCCCGTGACTTTCCCCCCCCCCCCCACTTTGGGGGGGGGGGGGGTGAGTCTTATAGTAAAAAAAAATACAGTAAGGACTCGAGGCACCCATAGATCACAATTAAAAAAAAAAAAAGGCTAGTGTTGGCCTACCTTCACCTGGTGACACACATGTATTCCAAAATAAACTTTATTTCGGCGCCTTGGCATTTTTTCTTGCATGCACATTCTAAAGAATCTAGCATCTGTACAACGGCACTGATGCGCCAGCAAGAGACCGGGACTGTTGGATCATTTTGTCCGAGTGCAGGCAGAGGTCATTGTTCTCCTCTCGCTTTATGTGTCATTGTCAGGGGGGCGTAACTACAAATCATGTGTACCCCCAGCAAAACTTTTATGCCCCCCCCAAATGCTCACATCCATTCCCTTGCCTACCACTCATGGCCCTCACAGCCTGGGGGCCCTTCCTGCAAGGGTCATAAAACAGGTGTGGACATCGTAATCTTCACACCCATAACAAGTAGTCACAAAAACAACCGATATGAAGGAAGGATCCCTTTATTGGAGGGAGTGAAGTAGCGGTTGAGAACCCCTTACAGCTCTAGGTCCCCCCTGCAGTCACAGGAACTGCTCCCCTGTAGTTACGCCCCTGCCTCCTCCATAGCAACAGAACATCACTACTTTTCAGGTTAGCAACACATCAGCACTGCACTTAGCCCTGAACTGTCGCCCAAGCGTTCAAATCCCAAGTACAAGAGAACCATTTTCTACTGCAGGCACTAAAATACTGCATGTAAGAAATATCTTAGTGCAGCCTCAAAACATTAACCCTCTCCCTGTGTCTGTAGTCTGTGTTTTCACATCACTTTTTTTAATTATTGAAGTTAATGCTTTGCAGTGGACCTTGAGGTTTTGTGTAGTGTGGGGCAGCATGCATTTTTCACTTTACTTCCCATTTTCGCTGGTATTTAGTTTTCATTCACACGGTGACAGAAATGTCTGGCTTAAAAGGTAGTGTGAATTTAACATTAAAGTACAAACCAGTAAGGTCCTCAACTGTATACCAACTGGTGTTCTAGGACCAATGCATATGCCAAGCTTCTCGGACTGAAGAACTAGTTCCAACCACGAGTCTATAGCAAAACCTCACAGGTGCAACCGGTGCTAACCTATAGCATGGATAATGCCGGGGGTCTCTCCTTAATATGCCACTACTGTCCTATGCATTTGCTATCGCCACCACTGCTCACCCATTCGATGCATATCTACACAGTTATTAGTGATACAAAGATCCATTGACTTTGACTTTAGTGGACATCTTAACAATCATCCACAATGTGATCCGACATGACGGTGCAAAATAACCGATTTATCAGGTGTTCAGCTTCTATTACACTGCTCAGCAAGCAAAAGTGAGAGAGAAATCAGACAACTGTGACTAGCAATCAGAGAAGGACAAAATCAATTGCCCAATCAATGCATATCTCCATAAATACCTCTTGTAAGAGAAATCCTTCTAGGAGGACTTATCTTTATGCTCTAATAGCATAAGTAAATAGCTTCTACACTGCCACCATCTAATCTCCTGCTCCTCAGTCATCGTCTGGTACACAGGCCCGACCACAAGTGGTAGGCTCAAACTCCAAAGAGTAATCAACTCTGCAGAAAGGATTGTCGGGTTGTCCTTGCCAATGCTGGGCCTCTTCCACACATCGAAATTAAGGTGCAAGGCAAACAGAATAATGCACGACCCCTTCACCAAGAGTAGTTTCTTCAACCTGCTCCCCTTAGGCCGCTGTTACAGGACCATCCCCACCAGAACCTCCAGGCACAGGACCATCAAGCAGTCGTCTTCCTAAACTCAATCCCCTCTTTAACACAACCTCCCGGCCTCCCTCACCTCTTTTGGGAATCCTTGCATTACCGAACCTTTGCCCTTTTTTTTATATGTGTCTTCATGGTGAAGTCTTAGAAAGTATACGCTACATCAATTAATCTAGGAAGTCTGTGCTGATTTTATATTGCATTTAATTAAACGGACTTTGGATATTGTCCTTTCTCAGCAGCGACCATTTGTCTGATCCCTTGGCGGCAATAAAGTTTTACGATAACATACAAACAACAAATATCATCTGTTGCAGAGCAGAGATAACCTCCAACCTCATCTAAGTGCATAAAACAATCGGTAGACTGACAGCCACCCACTCACCCAGCCCTCCCAACAGCATAGCCTCAGTCTAGGTCATTACCCTGGGCGCCAAGCCACCTCGACAAGACCAACTTAAATTTCTTGAGGGCATTGCGCCTTTTATAGAAGCTTTTTAAAATAGACAAATCCTTTTGGATATAGGCTAACCAATTCTAACAACTGGGGGTCAAGGAGTTGTTCCATTGAAGGACTATGCATAGTACTTTTTGCATAGTATGAGAGGGGCCTAAACTGGAGCCTCCTAGATTCTCCCTTGATGTTACCGCTTGGAAAACTAATCCAGAAACATGGCCTGACATACCACTGCTATGCGGACGACACCCAACTATATCTTACCTTCAAGCCTAGTGTGACAGACCCAACTCCAACTATAAACGCCTGCTTACGTGAACTACAGCAATGGATGAATGACAACTGGCTGAAACTAAATGCAGACAAAACTGAAGTTCTTCTGATCGGAGGGCAGCGCATGACAACAAAACAACTTAACTTGCAGTCTTCACCACTGGGAATAGGAGGCACGCATCTACGCAGCTCTAATCATGTGCGTAGCCTGGGAGTTCTAATTGATGGGGATTTAAACTTCAGAACTCACATCTCTGCTGTGGTGAAATCATCCTATTTTCACCTTAAGAACATCGCAAAAATCAAGCACCTCATCCCCCCAGACGATCTATTAAATTTAGTTCATGCCTTCATTACCTCCCGACTGGACTACTGCAATGCTCTCTACGGGCTGGTGCACACCAAAACCCGCTAGCAGATCCGCAAAATGCTAGCAGATTTTTAAACGCTTTTTTTTATTTTTATGAGGCGTTTTGCTAGCGTTTTGCGGATTGCTGCTGCGGTTTTCAGTATAGTAGATTTCATATATTGTTACAGTAAAGCTGTTACTGAACAGCTTCTGTAACAAAAACGCCTGCAAAACCGCTCTGAACAGGCGTTTTTCAGAGCGGTTTGCGTTTTTCCTATACTTAACATTGAGGCAGAAACGCATCCGAAATCCAAAAAATGCCTCACCCAGGCATTTTTCGTTTCTGCAAAACGCCTGCCGCTCTGGTGTGCACCACCCCATTGAGATACATTGACCAAGCAGATCCGCAGCCGCAAGCGGATCTGAAAACGCCCAAAAAGCCGCTCGGTGTGCACCAGCCCTACACTGGCCTTCCAAAAAGGACTTGTACTGCCTACAGCTGATACAGAACACTGCTGCCAGACTGCTAACCAACCAACCCCGTCACTGCCACATAACGCCAGTCCTGCACTCCCTTTACTGGCTACCTATAGAATGGAGGGTTCTATTCAAGATCGGCCTACTGACATTTCAATCACTGAATAATCTGGGCCCTGGATACATGAAAGAAATGTTCCAGCTGCGTAGCAATCCCCGCATTCTCAGATCCACTAATAATCTAGTCATACCCAGAGTCCACTTGGAAACGGTTGGTCCCAGAGCCTTCTGCCATGCTGCCCCTACGTTTTGGAACTCCTTACCTCAACAGATCAGGACAGCTCCATCTCTAGAGGTGTTTAAATCTAGACTGAAAACCCACCTGTTCAGTTTGGCATTTGCAGAAATACAGGATCTTCTCAAAAAATTAGCATATTGTGATAAAGTTCATTATTTTCTGTGATGTACTGATAAACATTAGACTTTCATATATTTTAGATTCATTACACACAACTACTTCAGTCAAGCCTTTTATTGTTTTTCTTATTGATGATTTTGGCATACAGCTCATGAAAACCCAAAATTCCTATCTCAAAAAATTAGCATGTTTCATCCGACCAACAAAACAAAAGTGTTTTTAAAACAAAAAAAAGTCAACCTTCAAATAATTATGTTCAGTTATGCACTCAATACTTGGTCGGGAATCCTTTTGCAGAAATGACTGCTTCAATATGGCGTGGCATGGAGGCAATCAGCCTGTGGCACTGCTCAGGTGTTATGGAGGCCCAGGATGCTTCGATAGCGCCCTTAAGCTCATCCAGAGTGTTGGGTCTTGTGTCTCAACTTTCTCTTCACAATATCCCACAGATTCTCTATGGGGTTCAGGTCAGGAGAGTTGGCAGGCCAATTGAGCCTTGCTGAAAAGCTTTATGGAGATGAAGATTTCATTTTTTTTAGCACGACCTGGCACCTGCTCACAGTGCCAAAAACACTGGTAAATGGTTTACTGACCATGGTATTACTGTGCTCAATTGGTCTGCCAACTCTCCTGACCTGAACCACATAGAGAATCTGTGGGATATTGTGAAGAGAAAGTTGAGACACAAGACCCAACACTCTGGATGAGCTTAAGGCCGCTATCGAAGCATCCTGGGCCTCCATAACACCTGAGCAGTGCCACAGGCTGATTGCCTCCATGCCACGCCACATTGAAGCAGTCGTTTCTGGAAAAAGGATTCCCAACCAAGTATTGAGTGCATAACTGAACATAATTATTTGAAGGTTGACTTTTTTTGTTTTAGAAACACTTTTGTTTTATTGGTCGGATGAAATGTGCTAATTTTTTGAGATAGGAATTTTGGGTTTTCATGAGCTGTATGCCAAAATCATCAATATTAAAACAATAATAAAAGGCTTGAACTACTTCAGTTGTGTGTAATGAATCTAAAATATATGAAAGTGTAATGTGTATCAGTACATTACAGAAAATAATGAACTTTATCACAATATGCTATTTTTTTAGAAGATCCTGTATAACTTTTGTTGTGTGAATACTTCATCCTACTACGAATTACTGAATCTGAGAGAGCCTAAGCGCTTTGAGTCCTATTGGAGAAAAGCGCTATAGAAATGTTATTGTATTGTATGTCAGAATTCCCCACCCCAATCAGTAAGGGTATCACTTATAAGGGTATTGCATGCGTCGGGAATACTTTCTGTATCCAGGACTATATATGTGTGTTTCCTTAATGTTCATTATCTACCTTTTGTTATTTGCACTATGTCCGATGTCATATGTAAAAAAAGCAATTCTGGGTGTGACATCTGTTGTACTTGGATAATAAAATGGGTTCTGATTCTGAAACACTTATAAAATATTTTGATGCATTCTGGTTTTCTGATAGCTGGAATATCTCTTCTCTGGGTAAAATTAGTTCAGCTTCTCAATATCAAGACAAGAGCGCCATAAACCTTGTAGGACAAGTGAAGAGAGTCCAGGCCTAGTCATGTCTGAAGGCGGGCAAGACGCAGTGAGCAGACTTTTTATGTGAAGCACACCACGTGCATTTCCAATGTGACCATATGTGCAGGTGGTCATACGGAACAGATGTGTTTGCATAAGCTCTCTGCTAATACGGGCTGAGCTGGCCAGTTGCAAAGCTGCACAGACAGCAGTCAACAGCCAGATTAATGGGAGCTGCAGAATGGGCAATTTTTTTAGCTGACTTGTTTTGTTGTTTTTCAGGTGCTGTCAGTTTCAGGGACTCAAAAGATGGTAAGTCAGAACAAACTGTCAGCAATATACTTTATTCATTGCCATCACACATCCAATTTTTAGTTCTTACCTTTGTGCAAGAAAAGGAGAAATTCTGTGCAAGCAAAACGTCAAGACAAGACTCTTCAAAACAATTGAGAACCTTATAATGTACGCTGCTTACAAACATTAAAGGGGCACTTACAGAGATTCTGAAGTCTCTTGTTTGACCTTATTTTGTTAAACAATCCTCTTCAGCATTAATGCCCAAGTAGAATCACCGCATCTCTGTGGCAGATGAGTGATTTATTAGTGAGAAATAGCCATGCAAAATTCCATGGCTCGCAGGGCTTTACTTCCTTGAAGAGGCAGAGCTTTGAGCTGTAGCTCTGCCTCCTCTGCAGTCAATCTCTGCCTCTCCCTGCCCCTCTCAGTCTTCTTTCACTGAGAGGGGCGGGGTGGAGACTGAGATCCTTGGAGATTGATTGCGGAGAGGCAGAGCTACAGCTCAAAGCTCTGCCTCTCCAGGGAAGCATAATCTGCATCCTGCAAAGTCGTGGAACTTTGCAGGGCTATATATCACTAATAAATCACTCATCTGCCGCGGGAATGTGGCGATTCCACTTGGGAATTGATGCTGAAGAGGATTTTATGACCATATAAAAAGGTAAAAAAAATGTCCAGTTACTTACCTGGAGATTCTTCCAGCCTCCCGAAGTCCACCTACTCCCTCCACTCGTTGTGATCCCGTCTTGGGCCATTCCTCAGATGTCCCGCTTTCCCCGTAAGCTGGGTGACTCAGCGAGTTGCTGGCCAATGCGCACCACCTGTAATGGCCAGTGCACACCTCCTGGCCAGTGTGCACGGTAGTAATTTTTGTTTACTGTGGGAGCATGACTGCAGGAGGTGCACCGCGCATGCAGCATATGGAGGGTGACAACAGGGAAACCGAGCAGCACGGGATAATGGCTAGGCCCAGAAAGACTTCAGGGGGCTGGAGGAAGCCCCAGGTAAGTAACCAGGCATTTTTTTTTTCAGTATAAGTTTCTTTTAATCTCAGATCCATATGATCCCCGACAACTCCGCGCAAAAAATAGTGATGTTCCCACGATTTTTTAAACGATTTCTTCAATGACCTGAATATTTATGAGGGACAAGCATTAGTTTATGTGATGTCACGATGTGGGTACAGATACACAACTACGCAAACGACATTTGTCAATGGACGGTGATAACGACCTCCGTGCCGGATCTTTAAGATACCCGATTACCCTGTGCAAAGTACCGTGATCGCCTGACTTACCGATCACACCGTCGTGTGTACCCACCCGCAGCAAGATGGATCGGGAACGTCACTGAGATCCATCTTCCTGGGTCATCAGGTGATTATTCAGCTTTAGATCAGTCAGGAAGAAAAGCCCTGGTTCTACAGATAGCAACAGGGGATCCCCAGACAAACAGAAACGAGAACAAAGTCAACAAAAAACTAGTACATTCGGTCACCGATAGGGATTCACACTTTGGCAGTATGGTTAAATCTGGACTCATTTTGGGACTTGACATTTATATTTCCCTTTAACAGACTTCATAACCCCCTAAACACCTGAGAACTAACCAGCAGAACACAGTTATAAAAACACTTTAAATTTCAAGGTGTCAGTTGAATTCATGGATAAAAATAAAGCCGATACCTCACAGGAAAATGGGTTGAAACTAACAGAAAAACATACACTCTTGTCATCCCCTCCTAGGTGCTTGAGACTACTCAGGGACCTGACACTGAGATGTGTGAAGAGCTAAGAGTGAAAAACCTTAATGCTTAAAATACCATCGACAGCAAGAAAGATGAATGCAGGAGAATGAAAAGCACGTACCAAGCCCAGATGTGTTAATGGCTTTCACAGACTTCTTCATCTTGTAGAGGACAGAGCGATCAACATCCAGAGCCTGTGACACAAAGATAAAAAAAGACAAATCATTCATTAAAGTCTCATGAGAAACAATGAAAAGCCAATAAACTTCTTTAAAAAAAAGAAAAGAGAGAAACAATTCTGAGTTGAAATCCTAAGACATACATAGATCAGTTAAAGGGGGTTGTAAAATCCAAAGATACAAAAAATTGCCCAAAAATAGTTTGTGCCCCAATTATATACGTGTAAACCCCTTTTATTCTGAAATCGGTCCCAATTGTTCTATCATTTTTGTTCATTTTTTTACCTGGTCTGTGTGCCTTTCTTTGCTGAACTCTGCAGAGCCAATAGGATTATGAGAAGTTTTTTTTTCAGCTACAGTAACAAGTTTATCTCAAAATGCAATAGAAAAAAATAGAAACTTCCCATTTCAGTTAAGATAAGGAAACTAACCAAACGGTAATTGAATCTCTCCTCCTCCCCACCCCTTTTTAAAGAGTGTACTGTACACAGCCTGTTATCTAGGTAATGTTTGCAGTGGGAGGGACAGTAAACAGGCCTTTTAATTTTTTTAATCCATCTCAGTGTTAATTTACTGCTTATTTTAAGCTATGTGCACATGTTTGATTTGTTCAAATGATGGGTCGTCAGACCTGCCCACGCGGCAGCCGTTCTGCTGACAGTTTCCTTGTGTGTACAGTCTGTCAGCAGGCTGATAAGGCTGGTTTTGACAGATCCGGCGGATCGGTCAAAACCAGCCTTATCAGCCTGCCGACAGACTGCACACACGGGGAAACTGACGGCTGAACGGCCGGCCCGCGGGTGGATCTGAAGACCCGTCGTTTAAACAAATCAGCCATGTGCACGTATCTTAAAATAAGCAGTAAATTACCACGGAGCTGGATTAAAAAAATTAAAAGGGCAGAAGTGAAGTCAAATTTGACATCACAGAATCACAGAGAAACCGTAAAGATGGAAACCAGCAGATTTTTTTTTCTCTTAAATCTGACAGTGAACACCAAAACAACAGGATAGGGAAGCTAAATAAATTATTTCTTATTGGACGATTTATTTAATTTTTTTTCCAATTAAAATGTAGTTTCATCCCACTTTAAATGACCTTATTTCAAATGTGTGTCATTAAACTACAGTCAAAACATTTTCTCTGTTGCAATAGATTACCCATACTATTATAGGTCCTATGAACAAACTTTTTTTTTTTTTTTTTTTTAAGTGCTTGGAATAAAAAAAAAAAATAAAAAAAAACACATATATAAGTAGATATACACTTGCTCTACTTACATAACATATGTAATGCGCTATCCACATTTTGATTTTAGTGATTTTTTTTTTTTACAGAAAAAAAAAAGAGAAAACCCTTCTTAGCATTTCCCATTTTAAGTATGGCTATTTTGAAGCCAATCCTGATGTCATTTCCTCCCTTAAAGGGAAACTGACCAAGAATTGAACTTTATCCCAATCAGTAGCTAATACCCCCTTTTACATGAGAAATCTATTCCTTTTCACAAACAGACCATCAGGGGGCACTGTATGGCTGATATTGTGGTGAAACCCCTCCCACAAGAAATTCTGAGTACGTACTCTTGGCAGTTTCGGGTCTGTGAACCTTGCTGCATTGTGGAAAATAGTTGTTTACAGCTGTTTCCAACTGCCAAAATAGCATGCAGCAGCTACATCACCTGCCCACAGTAAAAATTTCACCATGTAATAAATGTCAGAATGTAAATTAGCCAGGCGCAACCACTAGGTGGCATTAATTACTATTCCCCCTCCAGGCCGCCATGGATAGTAGGGAAAGATGTAACTCTGCTGCCAGCTATCGCTGGAGTATTAGCACCACCTAGTGGTTGCGCCCGGCTAAAAGAAAAGAACCTAAAAAATTTTACAATGGGCAAACACTGACTTAATCATTTATACATAATTATTGTAAAAAGGAAGCACTTTTTTATTTATTACATTATTTTCATTGGAGTTCCTCTTTAATCTCCTCTGCCTGATTGTGTATGCATTGCCCACCCTCCACTATAGAAAGTGCATCATCTCAGAAAAATAAATATTGGCCAATCAGAGAGGAACAGAGGTGTGGGAGGGGAAAACCGGAGGGAAAGAGGCTTCAGCCAATCAGGCTGCATTAGTTAAGTCTGAGGGGAAATCGAGAAGCAAAAAAGGACAACCCAGCATACCCTGCAACTTCCTTTTTGCATACCAAATAGTGTGTACCAAATAATAGTCAGGTAAACTGGGCTATGATCATCTGTCAACAGGAGAAGTAATAGTGATTTTAACTTTTGGATTGCCTGGTTAGCGTCCTTATTACTTGTTTACCAGATAAAAATAAAGAATTGATTTTTGGTTTTATGCCCGACAGTTACACTTTAACAGTGAGCAAGCAAGTTATTTTCACTGGCCAGAGTTTATCTCTAACTGCAAGAGATTCAAGACTCCTTGATAGCAGGGAGCTTCTGTGTGACAGATAAACAAAAAAAGTGAAAGTGGTTTGCTTTCAGGCTTCCAAAGAATAAATTCTCATGAATAAGGACACAAAGTCGGGCATGTCCTTGGAACAACATTATAGAATGCACTGGGCAACTTTGTCATTAGACACATACTCACAGCTCAGAATTTACACTGACAAGACAGTGGTCTGAAGAAAGGTTTAGTTTCAGCTGAACATTTGTGCATCCAAGGAAGATTGTTTATATTTTTACTAAAGTGATCCTTGAAACGTAACAATGCCAGAAACATCTGTACAGCTGGAATTTTCAAGCTGGTTTCTGTCAGAGAGCTGATTATTTGCACAACTATGATATCCAACAAAACACACCTACACATTTCCTGCACCTGGAAGCACCTTCTGAATGCATTGATTATTTCCAAGGAATGTGTATTTTGTTTACATGTAATACTGTATGTAAAGAAATATTTACTGCTAAAGATTATAGAAAGATCTAACAAACCATAGACAATCTGGCCAACGTTTAAAACAAACTATAGATGCCAAAATGTAGAACCAGCAAGTACCATGTCCAATCACTAATGATTATTTAAGGAAAGGAAGAGGCAGGTTTGCTACAATGTTCCTTCCTATTACTTACCTATTCCCTCATCTTCCCCACCCCATTCACTCCCCTTAAGAGAAAAGAATGGGCGGGTGACAGGAAGGAACATCACAGCATGCCTGCCTCTTCCTGTCTGAAAATCTGACTTTAGCCAAAAGCCAATTTTTCCAAAGATCAACTACAGGGGCCAGGGGGACCCAGGGGAGGAATGGACAGTGCACAACGGTATGTGGATATGGCATGAACATACCTCTGTGCTTAGCTTAGGTAGCTTTGCCTCGGGTCAGGTATCCTTTAAGAAAGGCCATATACACTTTTCCCAGGCAGATTCTTTCACTCGGAAATCTGCTCCGCTACGAGCTGCAATTGTAATTTTGATCAAATCAAAATTCAGATCAGAGGGGGATTGATGTGTTTTCCACATTGGGTGGCAATCCAAGTCTGTACAGGCACCTTAAAGGGAACCGCAAGTGAAATAAAAGTGGCCAGTTTAACTTACGTGGGGCTTCTTCCAGCGCTCTGCAGTCTTTCTGTGCCCTCACTGTCACTTCACGCTCCTCCCATAAGTGCAGTAGTCTCCTGACAGCTGCATGTGCCTCCTGATTGCAATCCCACTGCCAGGAGCATTCTGTGCTTGCGTAGTTCGTAAGAATCACTGGCAGAAGTAGATTTGGATATTGATCTACAGAGATTCTTTAGGAATATCCGACTAAAATATTTTTTCAGCAGACCAAGAGAGCACTTTTTTTCACATAGATTTGGGGAAACCATGGGATGTTTGGCACTCAAAGACACTCCACTGCGGAAACAAAAGTCAGTTCAACCCTCCCTCTTGTCAAGTTATTGACAACTTTATGTCTAAAGTAAAACAACAGATCGATCAGGTTGTTACTAGGCCAGTTACCAATTCGAGACATCAGATACGCCATAATCTGCCAACTAATGAACGTCATGCCATTCAAGAATTGATGGACAATAAATTGATCACCATTAAACAAGCAGACAAGGGGGGAGCTGTTGTAGTAATGGATACATCTTATTACAAACAGGAGATACATCGGCTGCTTTCCGATAGTTCCACATATCGTTTACTCACAGGAGATCCAACTAAGATGTTCCAACAGAAAATACTAGATCTTCTGTCTCTAGCCCGTACCAATAAGATCATTGATGACAAGTTGTTTGAATTTTTAATCCAAAAAGATCCAGTGGTCCCTGTTTTTTATATTTGCCCCAAAATTCACAAAAACCGTGAACTGCCGCCGTGACGCCCTATTGTAGCGTTTACTGAATCTATTTTTTCACCTATTTCCAAATATCTTGATTGTATTTTGAGACCATTCGTCATAGCGGGCAAATCATATCTAAGGGACACTTCAATGTTTATTGAGACACTGGAGAGATTGCCGTCCATTCCAGAGGGGGCCCTTCTGGTTACGTTAGATGTTGAAAGCCTCTACACCTCCATCCCACATGATGGGGGTGTAGAGGCTGTGGAACATATACTTACCTGTGCTTCTGATTTTGATGTGAAACAGATACGGTTTTTGTGTGATCTGCTGAGATTTTTGTTAACTTACAATTATTTCCTAGTTGAGGATCAATATTTTTTACAGGTGCGGGGAACAGCTATGGGCTCGAATGTGGCCCCATCCTACGCAAACATCTTTATGAACCTCTATGAGGAATCTTTCGTCTATACTAATTAATTATTTACTACTTTTGCCCATTGTTGGCACTGTTATATTGATGATGTTTTTTGCGTGTGGGTGGGGCCACATTCGAGCCTTGTTCAATTTGTGGATCAGTTGCAGGTACAATGTCCTGCCATTCGTCTTACTATATATTGTGATAAGGATGAGGTGAGCTTTCTGGACACAACTGTACGGTTGTCTAATGGTGGGTTGAGCACAGACTTATATAAAAAACCCACAGACACCAACTCAGTGTTGTGTTTTGATAGCTTTCACCCACCTAGTACGATCCTCTCCATTCCAGGTAGTCAATTCCAACGTGTGAGCCGTATAGTTGAGGATTCAGAATTAAGAGAGCAGAGACTAGATGAAATGGAACAGAGATTTTTACAGAGACATTATCCCCAACAGGTTTTGAGCAGGGCTAGACAGAGGTTATGTTGTCCCAGAAGTGACAATACTAACCGTAGACGTGGACACAATAAAAGGATTCCCTTTGTTTCTCAATTTAATATTCATAGTGGGGAAATAGCTAATGCTATTCGCCATAATTGGCATATTTTAAAAGAAGGTTTTCCAGACATTATTGAATTTCAGGGCCCTCCCCTTATGTCCTATAAACGGGCTCCGACACTTAGGGACAAGTTGGTACGTGCTGACTTGGGTCCCAGTCGTGTAGTCCAGCCACACTCTAATCGTCCTAATGGTACTTACCCCTGCCTAAATTGCATCAACTGTAATAGTGTTATTCGAGGACCTGTCATACACCATCCCCATTCTGGTACTGCCTTCAAGATACAGGGACAGTTTGACTGCAACTCAAGATATATTGTTTATGCACTAAAATGTCCATGTGGCCTGCTATATGTGGGCCAGACGACCCAGCCTATGAAGGTTAGACTTGCGGCCCATAAGAGTACCATACGCAATAGATGTAGAGATTTATCAGTTCCTTTTCATTTTATGCAGGCGGGCCATTCAGTTAGTCAGCTTAGATTTCAAATATTAGAACATGTTCCTTTGCTAAGGAGGGGTGGCAATAGAATAAAGAGGCTGTTATATAAGGAGGCTGTCTGGATAAAGAGATTAGATACCCTAGAACCCCGTGGTATGAATAGGGAATATGATATGCAGCCATTTATATAAGGTACCATCTTCCAGTCTTATGTTGTGTGTTGTCCGTATATTGTGTTTATACTGTTTATTCATTCTCGCCCCCTTCAGATGCTTGCACTATCTGACAGCGCGTGCGGTGACGGGGCCGGCGCTGGCGGTGATTCCTCCGGTGTAACAATCACGTGGGCGGTTTGTTTACATCTCGCCCACGTGTTATGACGTACCGGGCTTCAGGGGCGTGCCGTTTGCCGCCCCGTGCTGACACTGTCTCCCATCTGGTCCGCCTCGCTATGTGGGTGGCGCCAGTATGACGCCATCTGAGACTGTCAGCTGATTGGTCGGCGTCTCGACACTGTGGGGTTGAACCGGGAGCGCCGCCGCCCTTCACTGCACAGCGCCTCTTGGGTAATCCACGTCAGCACACATTAGAATATTATGAATTAGGTTCCCCATCAGGTCCGCTCTGAGTAGCAGACAGGGGATTGGTCGCCATAGGCGTACTCTAATGTGATTGGTCTATACTCCATGTCGATGTACTATTTAAGTGTTTATTCGCTGTGTTTTTATTTAGACACTGACATCCACTTGAGAAAGGAGGACATCCCTCCGAAACGTCGTGCTTCATGTCAATGTGTCTTTTTAATCAATAAAGAGCATAATTACCTATTGATGGTGCCGGTCTCTACACTACTAGTTCGTAAGAATCACAACACTCCCAATTGTGGGAGCGCAATCAAGGAGGCTCATGGTGGGAGCTGTGCATGCGCAGTAGCCCGTTGCTGGCCAAGTCAGCCAACTGTCAGAAGGGCACTACTGCTGAACAGAGTAAAGCGGAATGATAGTGTGGGGCCAGGAGGACTTCAGGGGGCTGGAATTAGCAACGGGTAAGTTAAACTGGCATATTTTATTCATTGTAGGTACCCTTTAGGACACACTGAATTTTTCAACATACCCTGTAAAATGCTGTGCAATATTGAGAGAGAAAGAGAAAGACTAATAATCACATACTGCTTTCTCATACTTCTATACTTCCAAACACCCAGGACTCATGTCCTTTTATGCCCCATCTCTCTCTTGCTTTGGCAATGCCAGGAAGTATCTTGAGCCTGCCAATAATGCTCATTTTGAATAGAGAGAGATAAAGAGAGAGTGAGAGTGTAACAGTGGTGATGGTGGGGATATACACTGATAACCTATTATATAGACAGCAGGCACTACTCCTTATTACTATGTCAATTAAACTAAGACACAAGATCTCATGTACAGAGTCTCTGTATTACATACTAAACTACTAGAGAATGTAGTGCTTGAAAAAAAAAACATTAAAAAAAAGTAAAGTTTTAGTGGAACATTTCAATGTTTTTGGAAAGAAGGGGCTGATAGAAAAAGACACTTTGGCCAGTAGAGTAATTATAGACCATAAATTGTTTTAAGTGCAGAAATAATCAATAAGGCACTTTCAATTAGCTCTGTGGTAAGGAGCCACTTAAGGGACAGAGTGAGATATTTATTTACAGCCGAATTCCTGTGAATGTTAGAAGGATGAGGGCATTCCACAGCTGCAGTCAGTGTATGTAGAGCATCAGCTGCTGCCTGTGACTTAATCTGGCAAAGAAGAATTAGCTACAATACAAACAAATCGAAGATGCACTGCAGAACTCCTATTTATTTATTGTATTTATAAAGCGCCAACATATTACGCAGCACTGGACATTATGGCCCGTACTCACGGGCTGCAGAAGTTGCCTGTCGCCAGCACACGTGAGCGTGTGGGCGACAGGCCGGCGACAGCTTCTCTCCAGGTCCCTCCGCGTACACACGCGGAAGAGGGAGTACACACGCGTACTCACGCGGACTAACGACAGTTGCGGGGGAGGTGCCGCGGCGACTGTCGCCATGCGATTGAAACTTTCAATCGCATGGCGACATGAGCGGCGGGCGACAGTTCGGGGTGCGCGCGTGCGGCGGCCCATACTCACGAGCGACCTGTCGCCGCAACACGCGCGCGCCGTGTGTTGAGGCGACAAAAGTCCCTCGTGAGTATGGGCCATAAGTTTAGGTTGCAGACAATATTTAGGGGCAACATACAGCAATAAGATAATACAGGAATACATGCAAACCATCGGCGCGGGCGATCTCCTGCAAAACCTCATCCCAGGACTTGATGCCAATTAGGCGGTCCTGGGGCTACCGCTGCATTCATAAAGTACAATTGTGTATGTAATGTGCGCACTTATACATTACCTGTCCTGTGTCACGGTGCCAGTCCGTCTTCTGAATCCTACGCTCTTCCACAGCCGCATACACGCTGCTGGCGTGGCATGTGACATCACACATGCACTGGCGTGCTATGTGCTGGCGGCATGTATGGGGCTAATACAAGAGCGGCAGATTCAGAAGATGGGCGGACACCATGACACGGGACAAGTAATGTATAAATACAATACATGTACATGTATACTCTGCGGAAACTACACCGGGGGGTTCATTGCATTTGTCATGCGTCCCGATATCACCGATTGTAATAATCAAATCGGATGGTCGGTCGGCTGCCAAGTCGCCTGACATATGCCCACCTTATGATAAATGTCTTGAGCCTGTATTGGGGATTGTCCTTTAAAAACGGACCTGAACTATTGCACAGGAGAGAAGGAGAACAAAGCAAAATCCACCCTGTGTCTACCAAAAACAGACTTCTCAGCAAGTAATGAAATAGGGTAATTTGAGCTCCCAGATGTCTGTCGAGTTCAGAGCGAATATGTAAACACAGGAGGTTAACCATTTCTGTGCTCCCAGGAAATAACTACGCTGCAGCATCTCTAAAGGAGCTCTATAAGCTCTAACAAGGAAAAAAAATTTGTAAAGGTTATTACGCTGTTGCTTATCTTTTAGAGCAGAGAGGAAGTTCCGAGTTCAGATCCACTTTAAAATGAGGTCTCAAGCCCCTTACACACGCTAGGAGCAATTTGGCCAAAGCCCCCGATAATGACGGCCTCTGCTGAGAAGCCAGTGACCTGCCTAGCTATAGGCCATCAATCAGCCAAAGCTCTTGCACCACCCCCGATTGTTTTAAATTTTCCATCCTGATCAATCGATACTTTCAACTGATTTGTAGTCAAAATCGATCAAAAATTGATCAATTTGACATTTTGGCTAATCGATTCCCAGCAGATGAATTGAATCTGCAAGGAATGGAAGGAGAAAAATCGATGAGTGTGTGGGCACCTTCACTTTCAGATAGATAACCTTCACTTATCAGGGGTGGCAACAATACATAGCGGGGTGAATGTGTCAAGTGGCTGTTTGACTGACTAAAAAGCTCTACGAGAGACAGACAAATCTATTCAGAATGCATTGTTACTTGTTATGGCTTGGCAACTTGGACACTGAATGATTATGAAAATGGGCATACTGAAATATTCTGGGGCCTATTGACATTTAAATCATTACATAATCTGGGCCCTGGATACATGAAAGAAATGTTACAGCTGCGTAGCGATCCCTGCAATCCCTGCGTAGCGATCCCTGCAGATCCACAGGTTCTAATAATCTAGTCATACCCAGAGTCCACCTGAAAACTTTTGGCTTTAGAGCTTTTCTGTCATGCTGCTCCTACGCTATGGACCTCCTTACCTCAGCAAATAAGGACAGCTCCATCTCTGGACATGTTTAAATCTAGACTGAAACCCCACCTGTTCAGTTT
The DNA here is from genome assembly GCF_040937935.1 of Hyperolius riggenbachi. Taxonomy (NCBI): domain Eukaryota; kingdom Metazoa; phylum Chordata; class Amphibia; order Anura; family Hyperoliidae; genus Hyperolius; species Hyperolius riggenbachi. The sequence goes on from NC_090649.1 coordinate 94,899,433, forward strand.
GGCATTTAGAGAAACATAATTTTTCTTGTTTGAATACTTCATACTACTACCAACTACTGAATCTGAGAGAGCCTAAGTGCTTTGTGTCCTATGGGAGAAAAGCGCTATAGAAAATGTTATTGTATTGTATTATTGAATGGGAATGATTACAAACTGTAGCCAGAATACTAGTTATGTCTCTGTGACTGATACAGAACCATATATATATAGCTTGTATAGCTTCTAGAACCAAAACAAGCAAAGCTACAGGTCACATGGAGGACAATGGTCCTGAGAGCTTATATAAGCCGCCTGCAAACAGGTTACCTATAAGCAGTACCAGGCACCACCTGGCCGTGGCTGGGCAAAGTGAAGGGAAAAACTTCCTGTCAAATGTCAGCTCAGTGCCATTCCTCTTATTTTATGGGATTGTTTAAACTCCTCTCTTAAGAGCAACTTGAAAGAGAAAACTAAACAGGACACATATGGGAAGTCTGAAGGAATCCTCAGGAAAGAGCCTTTCATAATTCTACACAGCCTTAAAAATACTTCCAGTGCAGCCAACCATACGAAACTAAGAATTACTGGCTTCTTGTCAGATAGAAGAAATAAATTGGATTCTTATTAATGTTACGCATGTTAAATAGAGCAGTCATCCAAGGTCCGCACCATCAAATGTTCAAGTTTCTTTATTTATAGCTCGTTAAAAAGACATGAGTAGACAACAGGTCTGCATAATGATAACGCACAGGCGTTTCGATGCTTCTTCCTCAAATCATAGCAGAGGTGATGGTCAGACTCTGCTATGATTTGAGGAAGAAGCATCGAAATGCCTGTGCGTTATCATTATGCAGACCTGTTGTCTACTCATGTCTTTTTAACAAGAGCTATAAATAAAGAAACTTGAACATTTGATGGTGCGGACCTTGGATGACTGCTGATAATTCCCTGTGACTCCAGGGGTGGTCTCTGCACATCTAACCCATTGGTGCAATAACGTTGGTTCGATTGACGCATGTTAAATAGAAGCAGTCATCAATCTAATTTCATCTAAAACTTAACTCCGGATTTATTTATTTTTTACGTTGATAATTTCCAAACCTGGAACATTTTTTGTGTTCATTATTCATCCTGTCAACTTAACATTTTGTAGCACCTGCCAGCTGGCCGTACACCAGACTATCTTCATTGAGGATTGAATCGCTTTGAATCAGCCAGTGATCCAAACATCCCCGCCCCCCCTTCATTTTCATTTTCGCCACTTTATTAAACATTTTTAAAGAATTGTAAGACACAAAGGTAAATGTTCACCACACAGGTGCAGAAGAGGATTGAGCCTGCATAGCATTGCACTGTGCAGGCCTATAAGCACAGATGTTCTGGCATCCTAGACTTCACCCTCCCTGAACCCACACCTAATCACATTGCAAGTGTACTAGCCAGCCCAGCTGTCACCTCTTTCCTTCTTCCAGTGCCTGAGGTAGGTACCCACAGGTGTTCCTTAGTATTAGGCAGCCAGAGTAGTCTGTCATTTGTGCTCCACTTGGGACTCTGCATAGGGAAAGAGGGAGGTAGGCACTCAGGGACAGGAGTGAGCCACCTCTCCCTCATCAGGCGCCTGTAGGCATGCACCCACAGTGCCTTATGGAAAATTCGACCCTGGCACTGTACAGCACCAGCGGTTCAATTAATTCTTAACCAGATGTGGGTACGTAGACTAAAGGCCTGCGCAGGTCTAATTTTTCAGACCCACACCCCTGCACCCAACCCGCTTTCTGGTTAATCTGGTACCCGACCCACAGGCCTCCTAACCCACAACTCAACCTGCATTTTCCATTTTATTATAAAATACACATTGGTAGTCTCATTGGAAGGCTGTAAAAGGAAGTGAAATTGGAAGTTTTATACACAAACTCGCAACTCACGACCCAACACTCAGGCCGCTTCCCGGTTGTAATCAAAACTGGTACCCGAACCTGACCCGCATTTCAGGTAACCCACGGGTACCCGACCTGTCGCAGGCCTCTAATGAAGACTAATAGTGCACCATTTACTACACACTACTGTGCAGGCATGGCCATACTCGCTCATGAGCAGTACCGCACGAGAATATGTCTGACAAGCTCTTGTTGGATATGTTCTGGGGGTCCCTGTGTGGCAGTGGTGGGATCAAAGAAGAGAAGAGAAGCTTCTAGACAGTCCAGAGGCTTCCCCCTACTAAGGCAAGTATCTACCAGTATTTTTTTGGGGGGATGCAATTTTTTTTTAAAGAGAACCTATGGCGAGACCACTGCTGCTGCTCTTCTTAGGATCATGACCACACTCCTCCTCATGCATGAGTGCGGCTGAGCTGCGCTCTCATGAGCATGGCCACAACTGCACAGTAGCATGGAGCTGCAGTGCGCTCATGCATGAAGAAGGAGCACAGCCATGTAACAGATTTAACAAGCTGTTGTTGAATATATTCCAGGGGTCCTCATGTGATAATGGTGGGGGCCAGGAGCATGTGGGATCCTCAGGCTTTCCTCTTCTTAGGCAAGTAACTAGCAATTGCAATCACAAACGCCAGATTGCGATTTTTCATTTGCATTATCACTGTTAAAATCGCTCCAGAAAGCGATTGCGATTTGCAAATAGAATCACTATAGTGGAAAATACTTCTCATGATTTCTATTATAAAGTAGCAACCCTAGCGATTTAAAAATTGCGATTCAGCTGTGCGGTGGAAAAGGGCCCTGGGGCTGCGTGATTAACTGCCTTTTTGCTTCTTCTCTACCTGTTGAAAATTGGCATTTATATTCTGTGCTATTTTAGATCTTATGCGGTACTGACATTTTTTCTACAGCACATCAACAAAAATATTTAACAAACCACATCACTAACTTCCCCTCAGCAGGGCTCTCCAGGTCTCTACCGATCATATTCTTGGTTATGGGCAGGCCCGGATTTACATCACAGGAGCCTATAGGCACAGATGTCCTGGCACCCTAGACATCTCCCTCAATGAACCTATAAACCCCCGCTGAACTGCACCACACGTGTGCTGGCTGGCCCAGCTGTCACTTCTCCCTTACTTCTCTTGCCAGTCACAGTTAGTTACAGGTGCCCCAAAGTAATAGGTAGCCAGTACTATCCTCGGTATTAATTTGATAGAGGTGCCTCATTAGGTAGAAAGAGGTGCTCCCGAATGAAGGGAGATCTGGTCAGTGGAATACCAAGAGAAGGATGAGTAACCTCTCATTTACTCTCTAATCAGGTCTCTGCATAGAGAAGGAAGGTGGCACTTGGGAAGGGTATTGAGATGCCTTTCCATCATCAGACGCCTGTAGGCACTTGCCTACAGTGTCTTATGGTAAATCTGGCCCTGATTATGGGACAAACACTGAAGCACCCAAAGGAACCTCCTTCTCACACACACGAGAAGATCATGGGGTGCATTTTTACTATTATTTTTCATCAGCACTTAGGCTGGGTTCAAACTTTAAAAAGGTGTCCAATCCTGTCAGTTTTTGACCGTTGGCATCAGTTTTGTATATGTTTCAATGGGTGTGTTCACACATAAATCTGTACATTTCTGGTCCAGTCAGGTAAAACTGATAGAAAAATTACGTAAAATTGACAGGACAGTACCGTACCGAAAATGTGTAGATTTATGTGTGAACCATGTCAAGCACAGAAAATTAAATACGCTACATACACTCAATTTTCTCATGCGGTAACAAAAGTATTTCTATGTAGTGTAAAATTAGCCTCCGGGAAGACCCCCTCTCCTGTAAGGATTTGGCCTACATTAGCCGGGTTTCATGCAACACGGTTGTCATAGTGGAAAGCAAATACTGAAAGTAAACAGTTTGACATGAAGGAACATCACTCGACTAAAATTAACTTAGTCCAAACATATTAAGAGGAGGGCAAGAACTGCGCTGCTGATTGCGTAGGCTGGGCAAATATTTGTAAAAGAAAAATCTGCCGTTTACCAGCAGATGGTTAGAAATCTGGATAACGACCAAAACAGGAACAGAAGCTTGACTTTAAAGTCATCAACAAAAGAGTAAATAATTCAGATCATCGATAAGCTGTCGTGAACATTTAACTGACTACAGCTCGTTTCTCTCACAAATGTTTATCATCTCAGGGTTACTTGAGATCAGCACACTCAAAACAGATTTGTGTTGCAGGCCACAGCCAGCAGCTGAACCACAGACTGCTCGTATTTGTGCATGCTTTAGGGTCAAGAGTTCCTAAAGTGAATATCCGGAGACGAAATGAAGAAAATACTGTGGGAAGTGGTTCCATTGCTGGGCAGAATTCAGAAGACTTCTCTTCCCTATTATTATTATTTTCTATTTATATAGCGCCAACATCTTCCGTAGCGCTGTACATAGTACAAACAAATAATGGGGAACAGATATACATAAGAAATACCAGACACTGTACAGTCATGACATTGAATAAAATGAATACAGATACATACATAATTGATGTGTAGTTGGTACATATGTTAAAATTACAGCAGTATGAGAAACACTAGGAGGAGGTCCCTGCCCTTAAGAGCTTACAATCTAGAGGGTAGTGGGGAGGAAACAAAAGGGAAGGAAACACAAGGATTAGTGGGTGAGCCAGTGTGCCTTCAGTGCTGCGTATAGCAAATTATAGGCTTGTCTGAACAGGTGTGTTTTCAGAGTACGTTTGAAGGTTTCCAGACTCGTGGCATGACAAACCGGCTGAGGGAGAGAGTTCCAAAGGAAAGGGATATAGCCCGTGAGAAGTCTTGGATGCGAGAGCGGGAGAAAGTGACTAGGCTGGAGGACAAAAGGGTCTCCTGTGAGGAACGGAGGGTCCGGGCGGTGAGGTATAACTAGAGACAGTTCATGTCACTGCAATGTATTGTCATGTTGTGCGTCTTCCATGCCAATTTGAAAAAAGGTTTAGTGGGTGGAAGACAGAAATTAGCTACAAGAACTAAATAATTTTAAATAAGTTTGCAAGCAAACCAAATGCAGTAGCTGCAGAGAATCTTATGACAGAGCTTCCCACACTTTTTCAGCTTGCAAACTTCTTTGAAAAATTGCAAATTGAAAATGATCTGCAGGTCGGGGATGTCAAACCGGTCCTACAAGGGCCGAGGTCCTCACACATTTTTGACACAACACAAAAATGAATTGATGGCTCTGAATCAGGAAAGGTGTGGTCCATCAGGTAGAACACATTCCTCTGTTTCTCAGTCCATCCTAAACACTGGCATGAATCTGGCCTTCCAGGCCTGGAGTTCCAACACCTGTGTGGTAGGTAGAATCTACATGCAGATGCAAGCCACAACTGCAGCACATACACAGCAGCATTCCATCAGTGCAGTCCATTAGTCATTACCAGAAGTCCTCCTCAGTAAGCCAACAATAGTTTGGAACACTTCAAAACTATTCCTATCCCAGTTTAAAAAAAGTTGATCGATAGTGTGCCTTTCAGATGTATCCAGTCACGCATTAGATGAAATGCATTACGAGGACACGCTCATTAAGAAGAGGCAGATAGGGCTGGTTTACACACTCATCTGCCCCGTGTTTACCGCCGGCGTTTGGGACTTGGCGTTAAAACGCTCCCATTCAAATGAACAAAATGTACCAGAGGCTTTGACCGGCGTTTGTGCGAATGCGGCATTCCAATCCCGACTTTCCCTGGCGGTCGAGGCAACCCTGGACGCTACATGAAGCATCCTGGGGCAGTGAACCGCCGCAGCTAATGTCCCCCTATGGGGAAGAAAAACGCTGACAGCAACTGAAAGCCATGGAAAGCCGCTGAAAGCCAGAATTCGACGCCGCCAAAAGCCGGGCAGACACCCGTGTGAACCAGCCCTTAATAGCATTAGGTGCTGCTGTTACCGTTTAAAAGGACCACTATAACGAAAAATTTACAAATTTAAGTTATATGTATTTACAAAATTACACATTTCCCTCAGAATAAAATGTATATAAATGACTTTTCGCCTATGTTCCTGTCAGTTACAGTAGGCAGACAGGGAGACCCGCAGGCACACACAGATTTTCAAAGATTTCATGCTGAAATCAACTGAAAATACGTGTGCAGTGTGTGGAGGGAATTGGGCAGATAGATTCCTCTCAGACTAGTGTATGGCTAGCTTTACTGAGAATCCCCCATTAGGAGATGGACTAGTCCAAAGCCTGCCAGATCTGTCAGATTTTTACTGTCTACTGTAACCAACGGCAGCATATTATTATTTAGTATAATTTAGCGCCAACACCTTCCGCAGCACTGCACAGAGTATCTGTTGTCTTGTCACTTAACTGTCCCTCAGGGGGACTCACAATCTAATCCCTAACATAGTCATTTGTCTATAATATATATTGTAGCCTAGGGCAAATTTCGGGGGAATACAATTAACTTGTCTGTATGTTTCTGGGATGTGGGAGGAAACTGGAGTGCCTGGAGGAAACCCATACAGACACGGGGGATAACATACAGATGTTGACCTGGTTGGGATTCGAACCGGGAACCCAGTGCTGCAAGGTGAGAGCGCAATCCACTACGCAGTCGTGTTGCCCACAGTAACCTAGAAGAAAAGTAATATACAGAGCATATTACTCCAGGGAGATGTACTTCTTATACGTCCATGTACAAATGTATTTTACATTTTACCATTTTTAGTGATAGTAGTTCGTTAGCTTTTCCCAGCAGCAGCAGCAGCAGCTGACATCACCTACTAAGAACCGCTTCCCCTTCATAGATAAGATACATTACTAATGCTGCATTATCACTTCACATCTTATCCTCTGAGCTCTCAGTGAGGGGTTAAAACCCAAAGTAAAATAAAAGCAGGCCTAGTTTACAGTTTAGCAGATACCTGAAGAACACATCGGATAATATTAATTCTTCACCTAGAACATGTATAAAGTCAAATTACCAGTTTTCCATTCCCTGAGGCATAAAAGACTTCAACATCAGGAATTTGAGGATTCTCTACAGCCAGCAGGTATGTCAGCAACAACACAAGATATAATATTAATGGGACTGCCATCTCCACCGCTGAGTGCAGACTGATTACTGTACAGAACAAGCATCACCCACACAGTGTAATCTGTAATTCCACAAGTTGTGTTGTTCACCATTTCCATCTTCCTAAACATGAAAGAAATATTTCCGAATAGTAACAGCATGACGTATCCATAATATCTACATTCCAGAATGCACCGTATGTGTCTCTACCTGTTCTGGGGGAGTTTGCTTTACAGGACACATGAAAGTGTTTCTATCATGACAGCCTCACAGGAAGAACAGGCCTCATTTATGAAGAGCTACAGAGTACCCAGCAAGCTCATGGTGAACCAGAACTCCTAGGAGTATGTAAGGGGCTACAAAGAACCAAAAAGCCCTCTTACTAAAATGCTATGCAAAACAAAAAAGTTTGCCTTCTTAAAACAGAAGGTACTTGCGATAATTCAGGTTGGAGTGACCGTATTATATCTCCCACAATGCATCACTGCTGAATATGCAAATCATACTTTGTTGCCCCTGACACCTCCAGAACCGCTGGAACGCAATGATGCGGATCGCTCAAGACAAGTATCAGCTGAACGACGGACTGTACACGCCTGATTTGACGTCCGGACGACTGAACGACGGGACGTCCAAACGACCCGTCGTTTAAAAAAATCAGACGTGTGTATGGGTCTTTAAACATCCTGGGCATGGCCCTTGTATGACCCGGGGAAGCAGTCATGCTGGGTTGGCAGGCATGGACAAGAAGCGTTTGTCAGACAAGGCCTGAATCAGAAGAAAAAAAAAAAAAAAAAAAAAACCTGGTTTATACAAGTCCATGCAACATGCCAAAATAGTTTCTTCTAATTACAACAATCACATACCAAAACATAGCCAGCGAGGATAACTTATCCAGCCCATGTGGCAAGGGGGAAATCCAGCAGCTTATTATAAATCTAAAAAGAAGTTTTTATCATATTCTGAAATCTGGACCCTCTGTATCTTTTTGCCTTCCACCATTTGCTGCCTTGACTTCTTTAGAAACAATCAGGTCAGAGCAATGGACTGCCAACTTCACCTTGTTACCACTTGACTATACAACTTTCTATGCCTCTTATTTACTTTGCCAGTGTTAAAGTGGAATATAACCCTGCATTTCAACTTTGCTCTAAAACATTATTTACAGCATATTATATGCAAAAAGCATTTTTTTTTTTACTAGACCAGCATTGGAAGGGTTAAACACAGAGGTTTAAGTTTCGTGGATATGCAGAAGTTCAGATTGATACATTCTATTTAGTTGAATGTATCTATTGATAAATGTTACACACTCTTTGGCTATCCTCCAAGCTCCTTCTCAGTCAGAGAGAGTGAGTCACATTCAACACTTAGATACATTTATGTAAACAAAATGTATCTATTTCAGCTTCGGATGCGCCTGCAGAAATCTCCAGGAACTTTAAAGCCCTGTGTAACCCTTCCAATGCTGGTCTAGTTAAAAAAAAATGCTGGTTGCATATAATATACTGTAAATAATGATTTAGAGCAAAGTTGAAATGCAGGGTTATATTCCGCTTTAAATCCTTTGCAGAAAATGTCTGGGAATGGAATCATTAACTCGCATACAGAAGTTTCCTGAACTCTGCTGAAACTAAAGGTGCCCATACATGGTACAATAAAAACGCTCGATTTTCCCCTTTATTCGGTCTAAATGATCGTATCAAGTCAAAGTTGAAAATTATCCCCCCCCCCCTCCCCCGATTAAGAAAATCGAATGATTATCCAGTTTTTTCAAGAAAAATCTGATCGGACATGCTGGAAAAATTTTGATGATTGTGTGGGAGAATCATCGGGAAACATCTCCCCTGACTCAACCGTCTTTACAGCTCCAGACTGTGTCCCAGAGCGCTGAAGATTGCCAATGACCCATCACACCCAGGCCACCGCTTCTTCAGTCGGTTCCCATCTGGACTGAGGATTCGGACCATCTCCACCAGGCATAGGAACTTTCTTCCCCTCCGCTGTCAACCTCCTAAACTCTATCCTGCCCCCTCAAGGTTTGCATTCGCAGGCAGATGGTCCTGATAACTATTGAAACAAATGTATCTTGTTAAAGCTGCTGTTATGTTTCTGTGCTATTATTCTAGTTAAATCTGCTATTATTGTGTTTTCGGTATACTATTTATATTTTCCATTCTGAGCTGTGTTTGTTCTAAAATTCCAGGCACGGCCCAGTCGTGTTTGCCGAATAAAAAGGTTTCTGATTCTTAGCATTATGTAATGGATAGGGGAATAGAACCAAATACAGCGTCCCATACCTGCAGCAACAGATAATTGGGAGTGCCGTTCCTCGTACTCTGTGCCTGCGCTGAATCCACACATCCCCGTAGCTGAAGGATGGCAGCTGAATCATCTGCTAATGTCTGCAGCTTTCTGATGTGTTTCAGTAATGAAGCTATAAAACAAGGTTCTTGACAGCTCTCCAAGTAGAATACAAACTGTGTTTAATAAATGTAGTAAAAGAAAAATTGACAGTAATGTAAATTTCTATAGAGATCACAGCACACGCTTTATGGTTATCCATTATAAATGACTCAAAGAACGTAGAACACAATACTACATCTGAAACATATAAGCCACAGATTTTCTCCTGGACACGAATAAGCAGGATAAAAAAAGGACATGATAGAAACTGTAGATTAAGGGCCCGTTTCCACTAGTGCGACGCGATTTCGCCGGCATTCCGACGCTTGTAAAAACGCATGCGGGTGCGTTTCCGCATGCGTTTTACCCGCGATTTCGCGTGCGATTTCGCATGGCAGGGTGCCATGCGAAATTAACCATGACACTGCCAGGACAAAATAACATTGGGAAGGGTGCGAAATCGCACGCGAAATCGCGGGTAAAAATGCATGTACCAAACGCATGCGTTTTTACTATTAAATACATTAGCGGCGATTCGCACGGATTCCCGACGCAGGCGAAAACTGTGGGTCCCGCCGTGCAGATTTGGCCCGCTGCCAAATCGCTCCCGCACGCCGCACAGGTGGAAACAGCCCCATCCACTAACATTAGCTATGCGAATCCGCATGCAGTGCCCGCATGCGGATTCGCCCTAGTGGAAACGAGCCCTAAAGTGATTTTTCAGGTACATGACCTGAGCTTCTTCCTTGACAGCAATCACACGTAAATCCTGAGGCAGGTCATTTAGGTGTGCGCTCTTTCTGAGCTGAGCCTGACCTAGGCGACACCATACACAATATTATGTCTATGGAAGTGCAGCAATGCAATCCGGGTGCAGCAGGTAGCCAGACCCCAAATTACTTCTCCCTCCGAGTTGCTACGACTTGGAGGAGAAATAGTACGCCATGTACACGTAAATAGTAAGAAGGCCATACACGCTTAAGCCCCGGGTATGTATAAAATGTTTTATTTATACCAGCTCTGGTACACTTTACAATAAAACACTCTACTCTGGATAAAACCCACACATTTGCTCATTTATCCCGGTTATTACGTTTCAAATATTTCCCAAGTAAAATGTATGGTGACAATATTTTATTTGGAAATAAAGGTGTATTTTATCTATTTTGCGTCCATCACTAATTACAAGCCCATATTTTCAAAAATAACAGTAATATCCCCTAAATATGGAAGAGTGGGGGGGAGGTAAGAAAATAATTTTAATGGTATAACTATGGAAGAGTAGGGGAAGGTAAGAGGTTAAAGTTTAATGGTATATGTATTTTTATTTTAAAAAATGTATGAAGGTGTAAGTTACCACATAATGTCCCCCCACTTTATCTTCCCTTGCTTCCTTTTTGGTAGTACATTAACATGAAGTAACGCAACTATATATTACTTTTGGTTTATCAATCACCACAGCATCTCATTGATGTCATTGATCACAGGTACTTAGATCAGTGAATGGGAATGGCGTTACCATTCAACGTTCTGTGCACTAACGGGCAGCAATGAGAACGCGCGCTGGAGCGATCAGGAGCGTGCAGCAGGGATAAAATAATATTTACATCTCTGGGTCTTCAGATGAAGTCCTAAGGGAAGTAGATATACTGCACAAGATGCAGTAACTAGTTAACCTCCCTGGCGGTAACCCCGTGTGTGACACGGGGTAAGCCGCCGGAGGGTGCCGCTCAGGCCCTGCTGGGCCGATTTTCATAATTTTTTTTTTGCTGGACGCAGCTAGCACTTTGCTAGCTGCGCCAGCACTCTGATCGCCGCCGGCCCCCGCCCGATCGCCGCTATTTGCTGCGGCGCGCGGCCCCCCCCCCCCCCAGACCCCAGCGCTGCCTGGCCAATCAGTGCCAGGCAGCGCCGAGGGGTGGCCCGGGACTCCCAATGACGTCCCGACGTCAGTGACGTCGGTGACGTCATCCCGCCCCGTCGCCATGGCGACGGGGGAAGCCCTCCAGGAAATCCCGTTCTATGAACGGGATTTCCTGATCGGAGATCGCCGAAGGCGATCGAAGCGGGCGGGGGGATGCCGCTCAGCAGCGGCTATCATGTAGCGAGCCCTCGGCTCGCTACATGATTAAAAAAAAAAAAATTTTTAAAAAAAACTGCTGCGCTCCCTCCTGGCGGTATTTTTCATACCGCCAAGGAGGTTAAAGAACTGACCGTGTCAGAGGATTTTTTTCACAGATAGAAACTGATTTCTCTATCTGGAATAATTTGGATTCTTTAATGCTGTGGATTGATTGATTAATTAGGACTTTTCAGCTGAATGTTCTTATCGAAAATATCGTTCTTTACCGATTGTGATGTTAATTTGCAACTTAGGGAGTTGAATAAGTTATTTTCTGTGTGGAGTTATCTTTTAAAGCAGTTCAGTATGAACTATATACAGTATACACCGCATGCAAGAACATTTCTCACATTCCTTAACACGCCAGGCAACCTCTAAAGCGTGGCTTGGTAAAATAAGCAATAGTAATGAGCGTAGTTAGTCAGGCCCTCCTTTGTCATTTCTCTATGTGACGGAGACTTGTATACACAGCACAGAAAGCCGTAGTGCTGCTCTGCTGAGGGATGCATAGATTTCATCACCTATAGATTAACTTGCTGAAATAAGTCAGCGCTTGCAGTGGGAATTGGAACGTCTGCAGTGAGCTGGCAGGAGGGATTATTATGGGACGTGTGTGCGTGACTCTGCTCTATGATGAATTACACTGGATAGCAGGTTTATGTAATGGGGGCTGTGCAGGCCTTTCTCTGAGCAGATACTGGGAGAAACCATTGTTCCCAAGTAACAAGAAAAAAAAAAAAATACGCTGCACAGGCAACAGCCATTAGCTTTCTGGTTCGGGAAAACTTTGCCGATTATGGCTATTAAATAACCTCACAAAAAATTTGAAATACATGTAAACACATACACAGAAGAAGCAGGTTTCTTCCTGAGTAAAATGAGCCATAAATTACCTTTCTCCTAAGTTGCTGTCACTTACAGTAAGTAGCAGAAAACTGACATTACCAACAGGTTTTGGACTAGCCCATCTCCTCATGGGGGATTCTCACGGTTTTGTTTACTTTCAAAAGCACCTAGTGAATGGCAGCTGCTCCGTCCAACTGCCAAAAAAAGTGGGCAATGAGCAGGGAGGCTGGCCAGCATCATTGCATAAATCCTTTTCAGGGAATATCCTTATACCGAATAAAACCCTTGCTGAGAATCCCCCATAAAGAGATGGACTAGTCCATAACCAGTTCTGTCAGATTTTTACTATCTACTGTAAATGACAACAACATAGGAGAAAAGTAATTTATGGCTCATTTTACTCTGGAAGAAACATGCTTCTTAGCTGTAGGTTTACATGCATTTTACAATTATTCATGATAGTGGTCCTTTAAGGAATTAAATTGCAAAATAATCAGCTGCATCTTCTATAACAAGCAGTCAGACCAAGATAACAAGGTGCTAGAGGAGAGATTGCCCTCAGGAGCAGGGCTGTGGAGTCGTGGAGTCGGAGCAATTTTGGGTGCCTGGAGTCGGAGTCGGGAAAAATGCACAGACTCCTAATGAATTTGTAACTGTAATTAAAATAGAAAATATGATAAAATGTTCTATTTCTCAAATAATAGTCATTAAATAATAATGTATATATACAGTAATAGCTGTGCTTAGTCCACAAAAATGGAATAAATTAAAATTAGTTACTTGTGCTGCTTCAATAAAGCAGTCCCCGTATTTTTAAGGTCAGATATACATATCTGATTGTGACTGTATATATGAGGTGTACACAGGAATCTCTTATATATACTAAATAACTATGCTGTAAGTATAAAACCTGATCTGTAGCCGTGTCACTAATAGAGATGGTCAATGAGATGGAAATAATTCTGCATTGATGCTCATTTATGCAAATGTATGCACTCTCTTTGCTCATGAAATCAAATAATTTGATATGTTGTTAAAATTTGGTTTGGTGACTACGAATTAAATGGTACCTGAGACGGATGAAAAGTAAAGTTTTATGCATACCTGGGGCTTCCTATAGCCCTCTTCAGGCCAATCAGTCCCTCGCTGTCCACCTCCACCACCTGGATCTTATGCTAGGAGTCCTGGTAATTGAGCCAGTCAGTGCAGTCCAGCCACGTGTCGCTCCCACAGCCAGGAACATTCTGCACCTGCGCAATAGTGCTGCACAGGTGTAGTATGCTCCTGGCGGTGGAGTGGGTGCATGCGCACTACGCCCGACTGGCTCAAACACCTGGATTCATAGCAGAAGATCCAGGTGGTGGAGGAGAACAACGAGGGACTGATTATCCTGAAGGGGGCTGGAGGAAGCCCCAGGTATGTATAAAACTAATTTCATCTGTCTCAGGTTTACTTTGTTACACAGTAGTAGTATACTCTACATATGCACCCCCCACAGAGCTGCAGGAAATCCACTGAGAATGTTGTGCACATTGAACACAGAGGTGTTGTCTGTCACCCATAAACCTTGTTCAGATTGTGCATGAAGAATGTGTAATAGAGGAAGAATCTCCTCATTACCCTGCAGAGTACCTGCACATCACTCTTACATGTACCCACAGTTACATTGCCTAGGGCCTGATAGATGTTCTTTGTTCCGGTCTGTACCTTTTACAAGTACTCTTACCAAGGACTAGTTTTAGTCTAAAGGGAATAAATATAGTAGTCTACATATCCTTCTCACTTCAGTTGTCTTGTAAAATTCCTAAGCATTTGCAGTTAAAAGATGAATTTCACGTTACATACTTTTAATCAACAAAATTGTAATATGCAAATTAGAGGAGTCGGAGTCGAGGAGTTGGAGTCGGTGGAATCCTAAACGGGGGAGTCGGTGGATTTTTGGACCGACTCCACAGCCCTGCTCAGGAGGACTACTAAATTCTCATATAAAAGAGGAGAAAGGAAGAGGTCTGTTCAGGGACACTTCTGGAAGCTGAACACACATGACAAGCTCCAGAGGACGATGGAAAGACTATTAGGGCTGGTTGGAGGCAGTCAATGCTGATCTGAAGCGGTGAACTGACTAATAAAATGCCCTGCACTACAAATACAACTTCCTCAAGAAAATATATATTTTTTTCAAAACAGACTGAATACAGACAACTTCAGATAATGTTCTGTGTTAGGCCTCATCTCCACGAACAGCTGAACTGCTCATTTGCAGTATGACAAAAGAAAAAAAAAAAGGGGGGGGGGGGGGCTTTAAAACATCAATTTCACTCTTTATTCTTCAAGTCACAGATCTTGCTAGTTGCGGATACAGAGTGTAGACATGATTCAGAGATCCAATTCATAAAAAGGACTGCCTGACACGTGTTTCACAGGCAAAAGCCGCTTCCTCAGAGGCACACAATGTGCATAAATATCAGGTACAGGTCACAAGATGAAAACCGACCCGCAGTCTGTGATGTTGAGTAAAGAGCAGCAGTGTTGCAGTATGGACTCATCATAGACAACTGTTCCTTTCAAGCCCCGCTTTACTTCAGGGCTGTGGAGTCGGAGTCAAGGAGTCGGAGCAATTTTTGGGTACCTGGAGTCGGAGTCTGGAGAAAATGCACCGACTCCGACTCCTAATGAATTTAAACTGTAATTAAAATAGAAAATATGATAAAATGTTCTATTTCTCAGATAATAGTCATCATAAATCATTTATATATACAGTAATAGCTGTGCTTAGTCCTCAAAAATGAAATAAACCAATCAAAAAATAGTTACTTGTGCTGCTTCAATAAAGCAGTCCCTGTATTTTTAAAGTCAGATATAAATATCTGATTGTGAGGAGGGGGAGTATCAGGGGGCGTGGCTAGGAAAAGAGAGAGCTGCCCAATGGCAGCTCTGGGGACCCTGTAGGAATGCCCCTAGCAGGCGTTTTGAACAGGGAATCCCTCTCCCCTGTGTTACTCTCAGAGATGGCAACAAATAATGTTGACAATGTCGGGGCATATCGCAGCGGTGGGGGAGGCAGAGAGCGGCGGACGGACACACACACACACACACACACACACACACACACACACACACAGGCATGTCATGAGGCAGAGAGAACATGCCTCTGTGTCCCACCCCATTCAAACCCTCAACTTGTGACTTTTCCTTTAAAAATGTTTTAAAAAAAAAAACCACAAGTCACCACTGTTCTGAACAGGGATGTGGAGTCTGCACTAAATGTACAAAGCGACACTAACTACATGCATAAGTATGGAACTTAAAGTATTAAGGGTGAACACTTTATTACAGGTCTTACAGACACCAGAATGCAGTTAAAAAGCAGGTCTAACTTTTAGAAGTGGTGAAGAAAGGCAGAAATGACTAAGGGACATGATGTAACTCGCTGGGAATGTGGAGAGTGCAAGAAGGTCTGATATTACCCTTTGTATCCACATGCTGGCTATTATGAAAAAATGCACAGAAGATAGAATGTATCAGCATTACTTAAAAGTACTTAATTCGCAGAGGTTTCAAAGTTAAGATAAGCGGATTAAAAAGCAGCGAGAGGCTCAAGCAATAAGGGAACTCACAAAACCAAAAGGTGCTCACTTACACCAAGTATCTACTGTACATTTCCCAGAAACACCCCACTACTGGCCCCTTACATAGATGTGTGGCTCTATAATAACAGTGTCATGTAGGAAGGGGGCATGCTGCAGGCTGCCTTTCCTAATGAAAGCCAAAATTTGCATGAATGGGAACCTGTGAGTGAGAGGGATATATAGAGGCGGCCATATTTATCGTCTTTTAAAGGGAATATCAAGACAGGCAAAAAAAAGACGACATTTACTCACCTGGGGCTTCCTCCAGCCCCTAGCAGCCGCTGTGTTCCTCGCCTCAGCTCGGCTCTCGGCCGCTGGCTCCTGGTCCCCACCAGTGTGCAGAGGCAGACCTCACCAGGCCGTCCTCTACTGTGCCTCAGCGAGCGCCGCTGTCAATCACTCGCACTCGTGCAGAACTACTGAGCCAGCGGCTGAGATCGGAGATGCGTCAAGGGATATAGCTAGGGGCTGGAGGAATCCCCAGGTAAGTAAATGTCTTTTTTTTCCCTGCCTGGACATTCCCCTTTAAGCATTACCAGTTGCCAGGTAGTCCTGCTGATCCTCTGCCTCTAATACTTAGCTATAGACTCTGAACAACCATAGGCAGATCAGGTGTTTCTGACTTACTTTCTGTTTCGTAGATTTATAAGTCGATGGTCAGTGCGATTTGATCCGGAGGGCTGAATGGATCAAGTTGACAGGAGCGTCCAGGGCAGGAGAAAACCACTCTTCCACTCACCGGCAATGTGAGTGGAAGAGAGGAGGCGCACACCCAAGGCCATGCAGGGGTCCTCTGACTGCAAAACCGAAAGTGAGCCATAGTTGGAGGATCATTTTGTCCTGGCACGGGCACAGGATGCCTGCAGGGGGCTGGTAGGAGCCCCAGGTAAGTTCAAATTTTCCAATTTGGAAAATACAGATTACCTACTTATGCCTCTCCCAAGCTCCTAGTCTGACTGTTAGGATTGATCAACAAGCCCGACTACAAGAAAAAAAATCATATCAGTACTGTATGGAAATGAAGTCCATTAATAAGTCATTGCAATGAAATTCACATGTATCTAGAAAAAACATGAATCATTCTGAAAGGGTTCCCGAGAATAATTCCATTTGATTACAAATTTATAACTGGAATGAAGAGCGTCTTGTCTCAGTAACAATTATCGAAGGCCAGACAATTAGATACGTACCTATAAATATAGCCAGTAATTACAAAGGACGTATGGTAATACTGTCCTATATTATGATGTATGTACATGGATGCAGGCTGCCAGAGATCACCTCACATTCATCATGAATAATATGGTCTGAGGGTTACATGGCAATCATGTTATTAGCGAATGTCCCAGCCACAGCCACTTGTGCCTCACCTCTGATTAAAACACTACAGCCAGTGATTTACAAGCCAGATGTGCTGGAGCTGTGCAGGCCAAGCTTTTATTGCTGTGCCTGGCTGGCATAAGCCTATTGAAGCATTACCTCATGCAATATATAACGACATCCGTCATGCAGTCACTGCAAGGATGACTCACATCCATTCCACATCAGCCAGAGAAGGCCAAACGTTACTCTGATGAGAAGAGATGGCTGTTTCTATTCCATAGTTATGTACAGACATTGGATATAGGTCACCTGAAACCATATTTCCCCACATAGGCAACTCCAGTCTCAGAACAGAACCTAGGTCTTGGGAAATGTACTGCTACAGCCGAACATAGCCTCAAACAGCTGCCTCTGGGTTGGATTATATGGAGGCTCTGTAAAATTAAGGTTTACTATAAGCAGGGCTGTGGATTCAGAGTCGGGAGTCAAGGAGTCGGAGCAATTTTGGGGTGCCTGGAGTTGGAGTCGGTGGTTTCCTAAACTGAGGAGTCTGAGTCGGATGATTTTTGTACAGACTCCACAGCCCTGACTATAAGTCAGTAGTTATGCAAACAAACCTTGCCTTGTACCTTAAGGCGCCTTAAGTGGAACTTAGTGAAAAATAATGCAATTAACCTCCCTAGCGGTATTGACTGTTATACAAGTCAATACAAATAATGCTGTGAACCGTATTGATGCGCATACACATCAATACTCTCCTGCACTGTATACTAGAACCTTGCTTGACACATTTTGGCAAGTTACAAGTAAAAAAAAAAAAAAAAAAAAAAAAACTTTGTGTATTAATCCTTTTCAAGAAGTGTTTTTATAAAGCAGTAAATGCCATGCTGAGAATCCCCCCCCAAGGAGAGATAGACTAGTCCAAAACCTGTCAGTTCTGTCAGATTTCTACTACCTACTGTAAATGACAGCCACATAGGAGAAAAGTAACTTATGGCTCAAATCACTCTGGAGGAATTGTTCATCCCATTTGTACATGTTTACTGGTATTTTACACATTTTTCGCGATAGTGGGCCTTTAAATAAATTACACATTTGCAACAGAAATTAGTCCATTACATTCACAGCCACTGTAAATTCCCAAAGCATGGTGCGCATACCCTAGGGGTGACCTTTACATTCTCATTTACTCTTTAAATCCTAGGTTCCCAGCACTAAGTATGCATATCCCAGAGGTAACGCTTTTTTTAGAGGTCGATCAGGTGTGCAGTGGTATCTCTGAGGCCCCAAAGAGCAGCATTAGAAGGAGGTACACCTGGGTGGGCGGCGGCATCATACAGTGGCAATTTTATGGATTTTTGATAGATTTCATGCTTATACCGTGTGTGTGGCATGACAGATTCACGGCTGTGAATTCGACTCCAGGTACACAAAAATTGCTCCGGAGGTATCATAAACAGACTATGATGATTTTTGTACCGACTCAATCCCACCCTGATGATTTTTGTACCGACTCAATCCCACCCTGATCAGAAAGGTGTGTGTGTGTGTGTGTGTGTGTGTGTGTGTGTGTGTGTGTGTGTGTGTGTGTGTGTGTGTGTGTGTGTATATATAATGTGTGTGTGTATATATGTGTATATGTGTGTGTGCGTGAACGTGTGTACGTGTGTGAGTTTTTTAATACACTCCACCCCCCCCCCCAACGCGCAATGTCAAAGCTGTGCACACTGCCCTAACAGAGATGCCATATAGCTACACTGCATATTCACTTTGCTCCCTCCCCTGTGTGTCAATGACTGCAGTCCTGGCCTCTGCACTGAGGCAGGGGAAGTGTTCAGCAGGCTGCAAATCCCAAGCTGCCCCCTCCATCCGATACATAAGGGCTGTTGTGCATGCCAGGGACATGTAGAAACATGAAGGTGTTGTAGAGTGTGGGCCGCAGCAGCAAGTGCACAGAGTACTGGTCTGACCTCAGGGTTGCCAAGCCCACCCTAATGCTCCAATCTCCCTGCGCCATTCCAGTTTCAGGAACTGCGGGGGGAGTGGATATTTTCACAAGCACCAACGTGGGAAAACACACTAACTTATTCTTACAAGTCTATGCTATAAATACTCAGATCATAATATATACACAACAATATGACTTCATTTTCTGGAGGACGTGAACATCTGGAACAGAGCTGACATTTTCAGAGAAATAAACAGAAAGATTAACGGCTTAGGTAGATTACACAAATGGTGGAAAGTATGGCAACTGCTCCATAACAATATAGCTGGTAAATGTAACACTAGAAGAGATTCTTTGTACCGATACTTGACGAGTGGAGGACAGGAAAAACATAGGTGTAGAAGGGTTGCATTTATGGCCTGCATAGGCATCTGTGCTTTACATCATATTTATAGCTCCTGACTGAAGATAAGCAGCACTGCAGAAATCCTGACATTAGTTTCTGTTACAACCCCAAGTTAAAGTAACCCTTCAACTAGAAGATCTCTCACTTGTAATCACTGAAAATGAACCCATTTATCCTCCCTCAACCAATTTTTAATGGATATATAGTCATTATTAGATCTACTGCACTGACAGGTTTTCCACTTCAATGGAGTACATTTAAAAATATATGTCACTGAAGGTACAAACAGGTGCTACATTTTTTTAGACATACATTTCAAATGGTCACCCCCACATTTTTAGCATAGGGTGAAGCTGAAAGACAAAAAGGAAGAGAATCAGAAGGACTGCCAGGCAACTGGTATGGTTTAAAATGAAATAAATATGGCAGCCTATATATACACATTTTGCTTCAGGTTCCCTTTAAGGCTGCCATCATCACTTGTTAAAAAAACTATTTCAGAAACATTTTTTAATTTATTAATCCTTCCTTCCTATGCCTCCAAATAGCCTAAAGCTGTAACCTCACCTCCAAGGTTCACCTAAATACCACCAACAACAAAGCCAGCAACCAGAGGGCACTTCACACCAGATCTCCTCCAGAGGCAAGCACACAATGGCCTCAGTTCACTAAGCAGTTTTGACTAATCTAAAGATGGTTTCTAGTCTACTGATGCTTTGGTGTAATGTTTTAGACCTGTTTTTACACCTAGTCTAACATTCAGTAATTACACAATTCACAAAAGGCAAACAAGGTGTAACCACGCCCACTTTTTCTGACAAAGATTAGACCAACTGATTTCTGTAGGTAAAGTAATTCTGTGAGGTATTTTAGATGTGAGGATGGAAACTTTTGAATTAACTATGCAGGAGTTTAATTGTATGCAGAGGAGAGCTCATCGGAGGAGAAAGATGTCAGTCATAGCTACTAGTTTGTGAATTGCATCATTTCCCCTGCTTTACCCCCCTAATTACCAAATGGTTTAGACCAGGTCTAAAAACAAGTCTAAAATATTTGGTAATATTGAATTTTCCTTTGATGCAACTGACCAAACAATCAGTAGACTAAAAACCATCTGTAGACTAGTCTAAATGGCTTAGTGAATTGAGGCCAGTATCCCACATAATAAAAATCTAGCATTTGTAAGGGCTTAAGAATTTATCACACTCGGGTAATTAGGGGTAAAGAGATTACACTCACAGGTGAGGCTAGAGCTAAATTTCTGTGACTTTAGGTAGCCACACATCTAGTGCTTCTGATTCCATTAACAAAGCAATCGACTTTATTAAGGAATCGACTTCAGTCTGGTTGATCGAAAGTCGATTGACTCATGACCCACACGCTAGAAACGATATCCTATACAATTCACCTTCACATTTGATCTGACTGATGTTGTGTCTCCATTCTCTGAAATCATAGTTGATTGAATGACATGTGAACAGTAGCCGATTCCTGTGCGATTGACGGCTATCTTGCATCCTGCTCCATCGACTAAGCAGGTCGATTCGACATGATAGACACTTTTCATTGATTGGGAATTGTGGACCACATTCGATTCTATAAAATAATCATATCAAATGGTCGAATGTACAGCCAAATTGCTAGATGTATGGCTACCTTTACTCCCAAAATCCAAGAGGAAATAAAATCCAGGAAAGGCAGTAGCAGAGGACACTTCTGTGGCAATTTTTCCATCAAAATGAATATGATCCTATTTCTGTAACCAGAGAAGAATGTGAAGGGGAAAGGAGCCATGAGGTGGTGGGGGGTGGTGGGCATACATGGCATTTCACCACGCAGTCACTTTGGCGCCAAATGACATCTCACCCTGCTGCTGCTGAAATTCCGGGCAGCGTTCATTTCTATTACCCCTTCCAAACGTAGCAACTCAGAGGGAGAAGTCATTTGGGGTCCAGCGATCGCTGGCACTTGAATAACGCTGCTGTGCGTTCAGGTGCAGCACAAGGAAGAGACCCGAAATGAGCTGCCTGATGGGGGAGAGAACACTAAATATTCCTTATTTTAGCAGCTCTAATTCTGTCCCGGTAATAATATGTATTCTTAAAGTAATTCACGTAGAATAGTTTGGGCTATTTCCTCTTCCTGGCCTCTCTAGCCTGTGACATCTCTTACTTTATGGCCTAAAAGAGAGCAGAGAAAAGAAGAGACCTGGTTTCCATCATCTATGAATACTGCGTTCCTCTCGGAAAAGAAAATATATTTTGCTTGCACATAAGGTGCGTTTAATGAATGTCTTGTTGACTAAACATGCACGGCTGTACAAGGGATGAAAGACATTAGAATGTTAATTTGCTCTATGGTTAAGCACCACACCTGACATGGGCCACGCTGGTTGTGGCAGCTGCTGTCACCTTACCTCACACTGCAGTGATAGAGATACAATAACAGGGCAAGTGTGGGAGAATTTTGTGGCATAACCCAGTCACATTCGCTATAAACACATAACAGGCTGGAGCTAACACCACAGGTCATGTGTACGCGCTACATTATTATGCATTTATATAGTACTGTACTCAGGTCTACTGCAGCCCTTCACAGAGAACACTTAACAATTCACATCAATCTAATCACCACCACAGTCATTGCCTAAAGCTTTGTACACGCAAGAACCCACAGGGGTCAGGACTCAATTCTTAAAGGACAACTGAAGTGAAACTATGGAGGCTGCCATACTTATTTCCTTTTTAAACAATACAACAACAATAACATTTCTATAGCGCTTTTCTCCCACAGGACTCTCTCAGATTCAGTAATTGGTAGTAGGATGACCAGTTGCCTGGCAGTCTTGCTGATCTATTTGGCTGCAGCAGTGTCTGAGTCAGGTCAAAAACAAGCATGCAGCTAATCTGGTCAGATCTGTCAAAAATGTCCCAAACACCTGATCTGCTGCAAGCTTGTTCAGGGTCTAAAAGTAGCAAATAAATATGGCAGCCTCCATATAACACTCATTTTAGTGGTCCTTTAACCTCCTTAGCGGTAACCCCGTGCTGGACACGGGGTAAGCCGCCGGAGGGTGCCGCTCAGGCCCTGCTGGGCCGATTTTCATAATTTTTTTTTGCTGGACGCAGCTAGCACTTTGCTAGCTGCGCCAGCACTCTGATCGCCACCGGCCCCCGCCCGATCGCCGCTATCTGATGCGGCGCGCGCCCCAACCTCCCCCCCCCTCCCAGTTGCCCCCTGTCGGAATTTTTCATACCGCCAGGGGGGTTAAAGGTGGCTATTAACAATATATTCCCACGGCCAATCGATTGTTTCCAATCGCAGCGTTAATGGATCTGAAATGATCGGTTGTGCCCTTTAAAAACTGACAAAATTACCGCTAGACAATCTGAGCAGACCGCTACAAAAAAAATTATTGATTCCATTAATGTGATTGAATTGATTAGTAGGAATTCGGCCATTAACAGGCACAACAGATCATTTCTGATCAATTATTGCACTGATCGGAAACAAAAGATCGACCGCGGTATAGTATTTTTAAAATAATGGCCACTACTGGTTCCCTGGAGGAGATTTTTACTGCTACCAACGCAAACCTGTTTAGCTGTGATATTCTGAAGAGCCCTAAGATTTTTTTTTCTAATCCATTTACATGGGTGAGAGAGATAAATCTGCAAAATCAGTGTCATGTTTTTCCCCTCACAAAATGATTTTCTGTTGTAGAAACGCACTGGTTATCTTATGTGGTTAGTTTAGATGCAAACTGCATTCAGCTGAGATATCTGAAGTAACCACAAAGCCCCCAGAATAATCCCTCATTCGTGGCACAAATAGCTGCTAAAACTGCTTCCGAAATGCTCTTGAAAACATTATTCTGTGGAGTTTCTAGGCTCTGGCATTCGAGTGCTGCAAGTTCAGGAATAGCATAAAAACAAACTCCTGTTAAAAAAAAAGATTAAACCAACCATGTGAAGCAGAAAAACACATTTCATTTACTCCTCTCGCTTCTCCAGAGCTTGATAGTTTGCTCAGGGCAGGTTCACAAATCATCTTTACCTCCACAGGTGAGAAGATGAAAGTTGTAAAATGTTTTTATTGTATGGAATGCTGAAGCTCCTCATAGGTTATTATTCTTCATAAAGAAACGTATTACCTCCCTGTAGGCAGTGGCGCACCTAGGGAATTTGACACCCGATGCTGGATATGAAATGACCCCCTTCCCCCAAAAAAGTAAGGGAGCGAGTGTGGCGTGCTAAGTGCAACACGGCGGGTAATGCCAGGTATAGAGGTGCCCCCAGTATAGGTAGCCTGCATTACTGCCCCCCAGTCCCAGTATAGGTAGTTTGGTATAGTTGCCCACAATATAGGTAGCCTGGAATAGTTGCCCCCAGTATAGGTAGCCTGGAATAGTTGCCAGCAGTATAGGTAGCCTGGAATAGACGCCAGCAGTATAGGTAGCCTGGAATAGACGCCAGCAGTATAGGTAGCCTGGAATAGACGCCAGCAGTATAGGTAGCCTGGAATAGTTGCCCGCAGTACAGGTAGCCTGGAATAGTTGCTCGCAGTATAGGTAGCCTGGAATAGTTGCTCGCAGTATAGGTAGCCTGGAATAGTTGCCCGCAGTATAGGTAGCCTGGAATAGTTGCCCGCAGTATAGGTAGCCTGGAATAGTTGCCCGCAGTATAGGTAGCCTGGAATAGTTGCCCGCAGTATAGGTAGCCTGGAATAGTTGCCCGCAGTATAGGTAGCCTGGAATAGTTGCCCGCAGTATAGGTAGCCTGGAATAGTTGCCCGCAGTATAGGTAGCCTGGAATAGTTGCCCGCAGTATAGGTAGCCTGGAATAGTTGCCCGCAGTATAGGTAGCCTGGAATAGTTGCCCGCAGTATAGGTAGCCTGGAATAGTTGCCCGCAGTATAGGTAGCCTGGAATAGTTGCCCGCAGTATAGGTAGCCTGGAATAGACGCCAGCAGTATAGGTAGCCTGGAATAGACGCCAGCAGTATAGGTAGCCTGGAATAGACGCCAGCAGTATAGGTAGCCTGGCATAGACGCCAGCAGTATAGGTAGCCTGGCATAGACGCCAGCAGTATAGGTAGCCTGGCATAGACGCCAGCAGTATAGGTAGCCTGGCATAGACGCCAGCAGTATAGGTAGCCTGGCATAGTTTCCCGCAGTATAGGTAGCCTGGAATAGTTGTCCGCAGTATAGGTAGCCTGGAATAGTTGCCAGCAGTATAGGTAGCCATTAGCCATGCAGAGGATGGCGCAGCTGGAAGACGTTCGGTTCTTACCTGCTCCCTGGATTCCAGTCAGACTTCCTGTCCCCGCTCATCTCTCCCCACTGCCTGGGACCACTTCCTGCATTACGTGACCACACGCGTGTAAGAAGCGATGCCAGCACCAGCGGGAAAGCTTAGCGGTGACAAGAAGTTTGGAATCGCTGGACTCCAGGGAGCAGGTGAGAAAGCGGCAAGAGGGTAGCGTAGGGGTGCACAGAGGCTACAGTGTGGCTGGTTGTCACCATCCCTGTACGCTGAGACCCGGGGCGGGCTGCTCCCTGCGCTACCCCCTTAGAACGCCACTGCCTGTAGGGCTGTGGCCTGTGGCTCAACTGACATTGTCAAGTCAACATTTCCCAAGATTCTCTGGGAGCGGCTACTCTCTAAGACAACAAGGCTACCCAGTGCCCATTTTTGTTCTCCACTTTTGATTTCCTCATCTCCCTCATCTCTTTTTGAGGAAAACTCGCCCATAGCTTTTGTTTGCAAAACCATTCGTTAGTAGGCACATGTATTAGTTCGCCACGGGTGAGTTGGGCGTCGGGAGAGCAGAATGACGGCTCTCCCTGCTGCCGCAACACTCCACGGCGGCGTTAACTACTATTCCCCCTCCAAGTCGACACAACTCTGAGGGAGATGAAATTCATGGTCCAGTGATCGCCGGAGCCCTGAATTACTCTTATGCACCCGCACAGCATAACATTGCTGCCATGGGGCGCCCGGTTTTGGTGCCTGGTGTTGTGCGCCGTGTGCCAAAACCACCTGCTTCGCTAAGTAGGGATGAAAATTCTACTGAGTAATTTTGATAGCTCTACAAGAATTAGACTTGGCACGATCAAAATCAGATCTCTGCATTTGGAAACTAAAGGATTAATTTTCCAGGGAAGTTCATGCTCGCTGTGGAGGGTACAAAACAAAAGAAAAAAAACCACAACAATTTTTATTTCACATCTCCATTCCTGAAATAAGCTATGCTTTATAACACAGGTGTTTAACTCCAGTCCTCAAGTGTTTAAGATGGACTGAAATATTGAGAAACTTGATGAGCCACAGCTTTCCTGATTCAGTCCCATCAATTAACTTAAAGAGTAACTGTCAGGCTGCAGAAGCTAATTTAAACCTCTATTCTCCTGTGTTAAACAGTTTAGACGGAAGCCAAAAAGGCAATAGTGAAGATAAAAATGTCTCTTTCATTTGATGTGTGCTTATCAGCAAAGCTGTTAGACCCAAGCTGACGCAAGCCGCATACCATACTGCAAAGCATTCTGGGGCCCTCCCCTCGGCTGCTAAGGAGAAGTTACAGGATCAAGTTTCAGCAGCTTGTTACTCAGTCCAGCGCACAGCACTGAAAAATCTCCGGCAGAGTACACTGCAGGAGTCCGCTATTGTTCCTAGCCACATGGCTAATTAATATTCACTGCACACTAGTGTTATTCAGTACGAGCTTTTCTGTGATCAGGAAGCAGGCAGGACATGACGACACATTTGGCTTCATAGGAGACAGACAAACATGGAACCTGCCATGAGCTGTCAGGAGCATCAATCTCTGCATATACTATATACAAATTCTGTGAAATCCAAACGTGGACAGTGAAATGCATATGTAATGTAAGTACAGCCAATCTTTAGCTACTGATATATGTGTTTATTTTCTCTGAGACCCTATACCTAACAGCTCCTCTTTAAGCTGCGCCAAAAATGTGTGAGGATGACGGCCCTTGAGGACTGGGGGCTGAGAATGTTAAGTAAAGCTTATCAAAGTGTTGTGACTGTTTAATCCCTTCCCCAATGCAAAATAAAATCCTACCAAATAAAAACTCTGGGATCTGCATCCATGGGCTGCGTCCGTATCAGCCGGCGAGTAGGCAGGTGTGAAGCCGTTGGATGTGGGTGCGCAGGGTGAGTGCACCATTGTTTAGCACCCATTGTCCAATGAGCTAAAAAAAAAAAAAAAAGACTACTGTAGCTTCTATAATCTGCTAAAAGAAATCCAAATGCCTATTTTTGTGCTAATGACCTCAGCACAGATTCTGTTTAGGATAAATTGTCCTCTCCAATGATTGCTGTCTTTTTTTTAAAAAAAGAAAATGACATAAGACTATTTAAGGTAAGCATTCCTCTGACTTCCATTCAGACTGTATTCACACAGAGGTTGGTGTCAGACGCTGTACAAGATATGGGCAAATGGTTCATGAACTTCAACTGTAATGACTAAAGGAAATAACTTCAAACTAATGGATTTCAGCCTGATTCCATTTAATGCAGTTCTGGGCAATCTCTTTGACTGAATTATCACTAAACATCGCTAGTAGTGTGAGGGCTGGTGCACACCTAGAGCGTTTCTGAGCGCTATTAAAAACCCTAGCTCTTTCAAAACCACTTGGCTAATGTATTTGAATGGGATGGATCACACCAGAGCGATGTGATGCAGCATTTCTGAGGCGACTTAGCCTCAATGTTAAAGGATACCTGAAGTGACATGTGACATGATGAGATAGAGGGTCACATTGTAGTCACTTCCTGTCTGAGTCAGGACTGAGTCATCCACTTACATACCTGATAGTTAACTCTTTCAGACAGAAAGAAAAAAAGGCATAGTTATTTGTGTGCTAGGCACTGCACATACACGTCTATCTCATCATGTCACTTCGGGTATCCTTTAAGTATAGGAAAGTGGAAAATCGCTCTAAAAAATAAAAAAAAAAAAACCTCTATAACAGCAATATTCTTTTACCCTTTTTTACCCACTTCAGGTACATTTTAAAGCAGGGACCTCAGCGTTCCAAGGCACTATGACACCGCACATGGTGTCACACCGTGGTTATGCTCTCACCTTCCTGTGCTGACCAGGTAATCCTTTTCTAGAATTTGCTCTGATTTTCTAATACTGTAATAATTCCTATTTCCTTTCACAGTCCAGCATGGTGGCACAGTGGACAGCACTCACGCCTTGCAGCGCTGGGTCCCTGGTTTGAATCCTAGAAAGGGCACTATCTGCAAGCAGTTTGCATGTTCTCCCAGTGTCTGTGTGGGTTTCCTCCTTTCTTCCCACACCCCAAAACCATACAGATAAGTTAATTGATTGTTAACAACAATAATAATAATAAACTTTCTTGTCTTTAGTTCTACTCTAAATAAGCTATTCGGCAGATGTTGGGTACACTATAATAGGTGAAAAATAATGGGATTTAAGAAGAAAAAAAAGGGATAAAAAAAAGAAGATACATCAAACAGCAGAATGAATGCTACAATGCAAGGATGGGGCCTCGTTGTAGGATATTTCTGTAGTACATGAAACCCTTTGATGTTCAGCTTTCTTTTAACACACAACACTTAGAGCTGCCTTTGTTCACTTTAGACGTGAATTAGACAGGCCTTTTCCACTGGCTTCCTGTGTCCCCGCGCCGCATGCCGCCCAGAGCTGTAGGAAGCCTTCAAGTCACATCAGTGTCACTTGTGCTCAGAAGGAATGTCACAGGCTATTCTGGAAGCACTAATGCCGGTACTCGCAGGCCTCTCTCATGCTTTCCGGCCTCAGCCAGGCTAAGCAATGCTGTGCTGCTGACAGCAGCTAATGGCAGACAAACTATCAGAACGTGACAGGAGACCAGAGGCAAGGGATAGCTCCCAGTGATGCTTCATCTCAGGTCTTCGGGAAACACTTTCTGCTGATCTCCATCTATAGCTTACTGAGCTAGGAATCTTTTACTGCAACATTAGGCTTATTTAATAAAAGGGTATAACGTGCAGTTTATGTACACATAGTACTAAAATCCAAGGGCATAAAAAGGGACCTGTAGTAAATAAAGCCTGTTGGATAGGATAAGACCTATAACATTTTACATCACGCTTCTCCTTCTGGCAAACGAAAAGCGCTTCAGAGTTGCAGCTACTTAGGGCACTCTTTATGCGCATCAAGGAGCATTAGGTAGCCTTGCCCAAAGACTCTTTACTGTTTTAAGTACTGGCTTGATCCTTGATTCAAACCCTGGTCAAAGGCTCTAATCTTACATCAAAACTACCAGTATGTTATCCAGCATAAACCATTGGAAAATGTTGTTGTGGTATCCACTCAGTGCATATTGGCAGAGAATCTGTTGAGTATATAGGTGTGTACTCTCTTTATACAACAGTGACAGCTGCTACTTACCCAGTCTGTCGGAAGCCACTGCATCGTGTGCCGTGCCGTCATCCCTCCTCCCCTCCCCATAGTAACAACACATACCGCTCAGTTATAACCATAGGATACGCCTGTATGAGTTGGTACCCAGAATAGTTACCTTAAAATCAAGCTCACATCCCTGTGTGTGACAACTCTAGTATGTTATTACACACCTTACGGTGAACATGACATGTCCATCTTTATTCTCTCTCAGAATTGCCACTTGCCTGGCTGTCATCCATTTCTGAGTGGCATTCTTAAAGGGGAACTGAAGAGAGAGGTATATGGAGGCTGTCATGTTTATTTCCTTTTAATCAATACCAGTTGCCTGGCAGCCCTGCTGGTCTATTTCTCTGCAGTAGTATCTGATTAAAACCAGAAACAAGCATGCAGCTAGTCTTGTCAGATCAGACTTATAAGTCTGAACCACTGAAACACCTGATCTGCTGCATGCTTGTTCAGGGGCTATGGCTAATAGTATTAGAGGCAGAGGATCAGCAGGGCTGCCAGGCAACTGGTATTGTCTAAAAGGAAATAAACATGACAGCCTCCATATACCTCTCTCTTCAGTTCCCCTTTAAGGTGCATACATGTGTCTGAGTGCCTTGATCTGCAGGATCGAGACTCTATCCCTTGGGCAAGAGTTCTGTCCATATGCATTGGTAGCCTAGAGGCTTGTGACGCACACTATTTGGTACAGAGGTGGGTGGAGGGACAACACCCTGTCCACAACATTGCTGGTAAATGCTCTCAGCCAAGATGGTCTGGCGCTGACCAGCTACATCGGCGGAGGACCTTCTAGCGTGTGTACATGGCATAAACACATTTACACTGACATAAAGGGTCTGAATAACCGAGGCACCTACAGAGGTGGAGGAGATATGGCACACAAATTATGTCTACGGTAGAAAGGTTGAATAAGTGAGCAAAGCTTTACTGGATTCAGCTGTCTAGGTCCAAAGACTGAGTGGTGTAATGGATAGCGCCCTCGCCTTGCAGTGCTAGGTCCCCGGTTCAAATCCCAGCCATGGCACTATCTGCACAGAGTTTGTATGTTCTGCCCGTGTCTACGTGGATTTTCTCTGGGCACTCCGGTTTCCTCCCACATCCCAAAAACATACAAATAAGTCAAATGGCTTCCCTAGACTACGATACAGACACTACACAATACATACATAGTGACAAGACATTCTATGTGCAGCGCTGCAGAAGATGTCAGCACTATATTAATAATAATGCAGGGCCAAATTGGCAAGTTACTCTCTGACTACCCTGGCTAACAAGATACAGTACACTGGGCCCGATACAAATTACCTTTTCTCCTAGGAGAGAATTTTTTATCTTGTGTTTAAAATAACTTTTCCACTCTTGCTTGCTGGTGGCTTAAAAGGCATTTTATTAATAATGTACATATCACCTAGGAGAAAACGTATTGGATCGGGCCGCTGTGGCTTACAGCGGCTGTTAGTAAACAAGAAACGGGAGGATGTTTAGTACAGCTGCACTAATAACTGTTTTATTGGAAATTAGAATCAATTTAAAGGGGCCCATACACTCAGCCGATTTTCGGCCGATCGATTGACCAGTCGATCGATTTGCGGCTGATTTCGATCGATTTCAATTGATCTGACATGTTGGAAAATTTAGTCTCATCTCTTGAGATGGCTTATCATTTCGCATTGGACCTAATGGAAATCTGATGGCAAAAAAATGCCATCAGATCGATTTTCAATAGATTTCATACTGAAATCTATTGGAAATCTGTTCCTAGTAAAAAAATGTTCCTAAACACATCAAATAGATCAGAAAAGCTACTGATGATCTATCTGCTGCTAATCTAACGAGTGTATGGCCACTTATTTTGCCAAATAAGTTTACACTTACAAGGAATTTTACTTCAACACACACAATTGCTAACTTCCAGCTAGAGCAATCTCCTGCCTCTATCTGGCCAGCAGACGCCAGTCAGCCAATCAGGTGTACTGTCATACACCCTTTGCCTGCTGTACCAAATCTAGCAGGAACTACATAAATTAGCATTCAGGTGGGAGGCTTCGGTTGGACGCATTCGTGGATTGCATCGTTTACAGGGACGCCCCGTGTAGGCACATCTCCCACACGGCCCCCTCCCTAACCACTCACCAGTCAACCGCATCCTGGAAGCTGCAAAAAAAAAGAAATTTAAAATCACAACACTGGTCCGCACGACAGCCGGGGGCCCCCAGAGACCTGGGGCCCCCGACTGTTGTGCGGACCAGTGTTTGTGAAGGAATTTTACTTGGCAGTTATTTAACTCAGATAAAAACAATACAAGGACACACAGTGTAGGTAATTGCAAGTCAAGAACAGTATACAGTGGAGGAAATAATTATTTGACCCTTCACTGATTTTGTAAGTTTGTCCAATGACAAAGAAATGAAAAGTCTCAGAAAAGTATCATTTCAATGGTAGGTTTATTTTAACAGTGGCAGATAGCACATCAAAAGGAAAATCGAAAAAATAACCTTAAATAAAAGATAGCAACTGATTTGCATTTCATTGAGTGAAATAAGTTTTTGAACCCCTACCAACCATTAAGAGTTCTGGCTCCCACAGAGTGGTTAGACACTTCTACTCAATTAGTCACCCTCATTAAGGACACCTGTCTTAACTAGTCACCTGTATAAAAGACACCTGTCCACAGAATCAATCAATCAAGCAGACTCCAAACTCTCCAACATGGGAAAGACCAAAGAGCTGTCCAAGGATGTCAGAGACAAAATTGTAGACCTGCACAAGGCTGGAATGGGCTACAAAACCATTAGCAAGAAGCTGGGAGAGAAGGTGACAACTGTTGGTGCGATTGTTCGAAAATGGAAGGAGCACAAAATGACCATCAATCGACCTCGCTCTGGGGCTCCACGCAAGATCTCACCTCATGGGGTGTCAATGGTTCTGAGAAAGGTGAAAAAGCATCCTAGAACCCAACGGGAGGAGTTAGTGAATGACCTCAAATTAGCAGGGACCACAGTCACCAAGAAAACCATTGGAAACATATTACACCGCAATGGATTAAAATCCTGCAGGGCTCGCAAGGTCCCCCTGCTCAAGAAGGCACATGTGCAGGCCCGTCTGAAGTTTGCCAATGAACACCTGAATGATTCTGTGAGTGACTGGGAGAAAGTGCTGTGGTCTGATGAGACCAAAATAGAGCTCTTTGGCATTAACTCAACTCGCTGTGTTTGGAGGAAGAAAAATGCTGCCTATGACCCCAAAACACCGTCCCCACCGTCAAACATGGGGGTGGAAACATTTTGCTTTGTGGGTGTTTTTCTGCTAAGGGCACAGGACAACTTAATCGCATTAACGGGAAAATGGACGGAGCCATGTATCGTGAAATCCTGGACAACCTCCTTCCCTCTGCCAGGAAACTGAAAATGGGTCGTGGATGGGTGTTCCAGCACGACAATGACCCAAAACATACAGCAAAGGCAACAAAGGAGTGGCTCAAGAAGAAGCACATTAAGGTCACGGAGTGGCCTAGTCAGCCTCCAGACCTTAATCCAATAGAAAACCTATGGAGGGAGCTCAAGCTCAGAGTTGCACAGAGACAGCCTCGAAACCTTAGGGATTTAGAGATGATCTGCAAAGAGGAGTGGACCAAAATTCCTCCTAAAATGTGTGCAAACTTGGTCATCAATTACAAGAAACGTTTGACCTCTGTGCTTGCAAACAAGGGTTTTTCCACTAAGTATTAAGTCTTTTATTGTTAGAGGGTTCAAAAACTTATTTCACTCAATGAAATGCAAATCAGTTGCTATCTTTTATTTAAGGTTATTTTTTCGATTTTCCTTTTGATGTGCTATTTGCCACTGTTAAAATAAACCTACCATTGAAATGATACTGTTCTGAGACTTTTCATTTCTTTGTCATTGGACAAACTTACAAAATCAGTGAGGGGTCAAATAATTATTTCCTCCACTGTATATGTTAAAGTAGTAGCACAAAGGTGAGAAGTGTTCATTTTCAGTTCTGTACTGTAATGATTTCTAGTCCTAGTAGCTAATTTTAGAACGCTCACAGTGATCAGCGCATGATGAAGCCGAGGGCGTTGACAGGCCGTGCATGCACAGTTGTGCACAACTCCTGGCCAAGTCACGTGCTACCGGAAGCGCCAGTGGGAGAACTGAGGGGACAAAGAGGACGCCAAAGGTCCTTGCGGGCTACGGGGAGCTGGAGGAAGCCCCAGGTAAGTTCAGATTCCATTTTTATTCTCTCTTCAGGTTCTCTTTAAGTGCTTCTTTAAAAAAGACACCTGAGCAGAGGTGGATAGGATGGCTGCCATATTGGTTTCCTTGTGATAAAAACAATTGCCTGGCAGTCCTGCTGATCTCTTTGGCATCAGTAGTATCTCAATCACACACCTGAAACAAGCATATGGCAAATGCAGCCAAACTTCAGTCAGAAACATCTGATCTGCGCAATGGTTGTTCAGTGTCTATGGCTAAAAGTATTAGAAGCCGGGGATTAGCAGGACAGCCAGGCAATATGCATTGCTTAAAATGTTCAGATGTGCTGAAAATTGTACGTAGCTATCTGAGCAATTTGAGTGTATTGATATGTGCAAAGGTGCAAAGGTTTTCACATACGCAGAGAGAAGGGAAAGAAGCCAGCTTCAGACTTGAATGACAGATGCGGTCACTTATTATATTTTCCAGACACGCATATGTGACTGTGGCCTGTGTCACGCAATACAATAAAAGGAAGAATGCAGAGGTGATTGCATAACACGACTTACGTATCAGGACTTCCTCTCAGCACCTGTGAGAAAGGGAGGCCCCGTTCTAGTGTGTCATGAAACCATTGAACCAGGAGCTGGATTCCCTGTGACCCTGCCCAGCACTTCAGAATTCCACAGCTGCTCCAACATGCAGCGTGACTACACTTCACATTCTCCTCAGCACGAGTGTCCCGAGCCTGTACAGCCTTGTGTTCAAAATGCTTCAGTTGCCTCACCATTTTATGCTCACATCACTGAATTAAAGCTGAAAGTCTGCACTTCAACTGCATCTCATTTGTTTCATTTAAAATTCAGTGTTTTTAATGGTTTTTAATGTACAGAACCAAAATTAGAAAGAAAGTGGTCTCTGTCCAAATACTTTTGAACCTAACTGTATTGCCGCTAGTGCAGTGCACACAATACAAGCCAGTGTTAGCGGGGGTGGGGGGCCACAGCTGAACTACACATTACACTGCTGCATTACTCAGACCTCACTGCAACTTTCCTGCAGGAGGGAGGAAAAGTTTATCATAAAAAAGAAAATAAAGTTACAATCCTATACTATATAAGCCTTGTGTCCCCTCCTGTCCCTGTGTCCGTGCTTTTGCGCATGTGTAGCACAGGCGGCCGTTAGGACAGGAGGAGAATGAGGCCAGGGGGGGGGGGGGGGGGGAGGGTGTGCGCGCATGTGCGCTGACATGCGGGCGGCGGTCACGGGCGGGAGGGGAGGGGGGTTGTGACGGTGGCCTAGACCCTGTTTTTAAACGGGCTTAAGTCTGCTAGTAACTTATAAAGCACTCCACAATCTCTCTCCCCTGTACATCTCCTCACTAGTTTCCAGATACCAACCCAATCGCAATCTCAGATCTGCACATGAGCTTCTATTATCCTCCTCTAGAATCACCTCCTCACATTCACGCATACAAGATTTTGCACGTGCTTCATCCCTCCTCTGGAATCCTTTGCCACAACACATCAGTCACTCCCCAACCTTTGATATCTTTAAAACGTGCCCTCAAAACTCCCTTTGTCCATGAAGCATAAGTTCTACCTTAGGCCAGTTCACCTGTTGACCTCTGGCCAAGTCGTACTCTTACTACATAACCTAAAACACAACACCTTGTTTTGTTCCACCACTCCTTTAGATTGTAAGCTCACAGGGCTCTCTCAGCCTTTTGTGTTTTGGATTTTGTTACTGTTATTACCAATTCTGTACTTTGTACTGATTCTGTATATGGCATATTTGTGTATACATCATGGTCTGTATTATTTTGTAGCCCATGCTTGTTTCTTACTTTGTATGGCGCCACAGAATATGATGGTGCTATATAAAATAATAATAATAATAATAATAATAAAGTTATTATCCACTTATGTTTGGGCAAAAAGATGTAAACATGGATTAGTCAGCACGGTTGCATGATAGGTGCAGCTCAGAAAAAAAAAACAAAAAAAAAAAACTAGTACGTATACACATATGTACACAAGGTCTTTCAAACTGACATGTAATGTTACTTTATGCTAGCACTAGAAATATATACATTTGTTGTGATACTCAGCCAGCCCAAACTCTCCATGACTGCACCCATGAGGGAAAGTGAACAATTCTCATACATCATCACCTATACCGGATCATGGAGGAATACCATAAAAGCTTTGTGTTGAAGGATTAAAGGAGGGGTGTGACTGAACCCTGCTAAGGGCCTGGAAAGATTGTGTGGAAAAATCTCATTCCTTTTCACATACTTTGATTCCATCCCTATGGGGGTGGGAGGTGTTTGGCCAGGATTCTCATCACAGCTAAGTAAAGGAACAGAAGCCTATAGCTTCCATACCTGGACAGTCGTAAAACAGCCACATCAGGTTAGACAACTGAAAAGAGTAACAGCGAACCACTTAAAGAAGAAAAGAAGACAATGAGTCACGTGATCGATTCACAAAAGTTAAAGTGACACTGAAGTGGAAAATAAACCTTATGATATAACTGGTTGTGTATTACGGATAATTAATAGAACATAAGTTGCAAAGAAAATAGTGTCATTTTTATTTTCAGGTATATAGCTTTTTTTTTCTTTTAACAACATTACATCATTCTCTAATAATTGCAGTTTCCACAATACACTCAGCATTTTCAATGATATCACAGAGCAGGCTACTGACCCTTTGAACATTTCTCTGCAGAAAAAAACATAAACAAAGAAGAAACAATGAAAGACAGTTGACATAAGAGCTTCAAAAGACAGTGCTGTCCACAACTTTCTAAACTCAGAGCTCAGAGAAGCTCTTTTGCATAGACTGAAGTTTCTTAACTCTTCCTGTACTGCAAACAATATGAGACTCATATCTGTGCTAGTAAATGTTATTTCTTAGCTGTACTACACATACAAATCATTGTATCATAAGTTTATTTTCACTTCAGATTCCGTTTAACAAGGGGAACAGGACAGACAGATCACACATTCTGATCATAAACTTACAAGA
Organism: Hyperolius riggenbachi; assembly: GCF_040937935.1. Taxonomy (NCBI): domain Eukaryota; kingdom Metazoa; phylum Chordata; class Amphibia; order Anura; family Hyperoliidae; genus Hyperolius; species Hyperolius riggenbachi. The sequence continues at coordinate 94,935,783 of NC_090649.1, forward strand.
AAAAAAGGGGTGTGTAGCACATAGCCTTTTTGGGCAGATATTGATTAATGTTTATAACGCACAATCAGGGGGTGGTACTAGTAAACAATGGGGGCCCCAGGGTAAAATAAACCTGGGGCCCCTCTGACAGCCCCCCCCCCTTTTTCAGGCAACATTAGGGGCCCTCTGTTTCTGCCCAAGCTACCCCCAGATCTCCGAGCCAGCTGCCAGGCCCCCACCCCCTGCAACTTATCAGACCAGAGAACAAAGTACAAGACCAGCCTGCACCCTCACATATCCCTGTTGATCCAGAGGAAGGCAAAAACCCTTACAAGGCATGGTCCACTTAGCCCCAAAATGGAAAAAAAAAAAAAAACTTCCCGACTCCAGATGGTAATCGGATAAAATCCCTGGATGAACATCACTGGGCATTACCTAGTAATTATAGCCCTGGATGTCTTTCAACGCAAGGAAAACATCTAAGCCCTCCTGAACCGCAGCTATAGATTCTGCCATAACTTCTTCCTGTGGCAATGCATTCCACATTTGAATCACTCTTACTGTACAGAACCGTTTGCTAAATAAATGGCTAAAATTTTTTCCTCCATTTGCAGATCCTGTCCCCTAGTCCAGTGATCTGCAAACTTGGCTCTGCAGCTGTCAAGGAACTTCAAGTCCCCCAATGCATTTGCCTTTATGAATCATGCCTGTGGCTGTCAGACTCCTGCAATGCATTGTGGGACTTATAGTTGCTGAAGAACCAAGTTTGCAGATCACTGCCCTAGTCTTTTGCAAAAACCTTTTAATTGCAGAGGCATGAACTCCATCTTTTTCATTCAGCAAATTTCCCAGTCTCCCAAGTTTTCCAACTCCGGAAGTTATAGTCTAATCATCAGCCAGCAGTACTGTGGACATTGTGGAGACAGTTTACAGACTGGTGCTCCAGTACCTCTGCCATTGGAAGCTGTGTATTTCAGCAGTATGCTATTCTCTGGCAGCATACTACACCCCAGCTGCTGCTGATACTAGACAGGGCTGGAAGCCTGCTGAACATACACAGAGCTTTACTTTCAGTCTATCGAGCTGCTCTATGAGACATCTGCTCTGGATTGTGTCTTCCAGGACAAAGCTCTTCACATCTGATGCCTCGCTGCACTCCGCTTTTGATGTCTTGCACAATGATGGCATAAAATATGATGGAGTGCAGTTATCTAAGCAGGAGACCTCTGGATGTGACATAATGAAGCATAATTACTCATTTCCTCATTTTCAACACCATGGCTAGTGTGTACAGTGTGCAGATTAGGGCTATTTTGTGGTGGGGTTGGCCTGGCTCAGAGCCAGGACAGTGACTGCTTGTGTTTCAATGTGTCTCTGTCCCTGCAGAGCTGAATCTTCTCCATGGATAGCTTGATGTAATCATTTAATTCATAGCCTTTTGTGTGGCTGGTAAGTTGCATGCTAATCTCAGGACTTGCGAATCAACTATTCAGCCCCAGAGTGGTGGCTGGTGCACACCAAGAGCGCTTCTGAGCGCTATCAAACATGTCAGCGCTTTGAAAAGCGTTTGACTAATGTATTTGAATGGGATGGTGCACACCAGAGCCATGTGATTTTCTCCCAAATGCTAACGCGGGTCCTGCGCCATTTCTGCTAATTTCTGAGGTGATTCAGCCTCAATGTTAAGTATAAGAGAGTGGAAAGTGCTAGATCAGAGTGATTTTCCACGCGTTTTTGTTACAGAAGATGTTCAGTTACAGCCCTACTGTAACCAAAAAAAAAAAAAGCCAAACCAAAATGCTCCAAAAATTACTAGGCACATGCCTAAAATCGCCTAGAAAAATCACTTTAAAAAGCGATGAGCGTTTGCGATTACGCTAGCGCTTTTTGGTGTGCACTGGCCCTAACAGGATGATAGTCCCTCAGAGAATGACAACGGACCATGAGCTCTGTGTAACTGAATGCACCATTTGTGGAGTACAATGGCTGCTTTTACCATCAGGTTATGTTTCCTCTGACACCAGCTCATTCTCCAGGTATACTAGTGAAGGGAAAATGGAGTTTCAGGATCTGAACTCTTGCACAGGACAGAAGAAAAACCACAGAGAAATACACCCTGTATGTATTTACAGAGTTTAGCCTGTCTAATTCCCCCTTATCTGTGACTAAGCACAAGTTGTACAGAACTCATTTGTTAACACAGGATGTTAACCCTATGTCTGCTTCCATGAAAGCAGGAAGTAGATGATGCATTACATATTTATTGCAGGATTATTGCTGCTAATCTTTTAGAGCAGAGAGGAAGTTCTGAGTTCAGGTCCACTTTAACAAAACAAAAAAAGTCATCTTTCCCTTCTTTCTGTCGGGTTGTACAGTAATCAGCGCCCATCTGCTTAAATTCATAAACTGGTGCACAGTGCTCAGACAGTACTTGTATATAGTTTGCTACACTTGCTTCCTCATGAGTGTCTCTGTACAGGCGGATTCACACAGCAGCTTGGGACCGCAGACTTTCAGTGACACGCTGTCATTTGTCGTGGTAGAGAAATTCTTTCGCTACTGTAGCAGTAATGCAAAGTCTACATCACTGAAGCAGACAATGGAGCCAGTAAGATAGCCTTATTTTCTGCATGTCAGTGAGCTGGTTTCTGTTCTCCAAGTCTCAATTCCAAACAACAAATCATTTTCAGTTTCACATCTGTAGCTGACGGAACTAAATAGCTTTCCCATGATATGCTCAGCCAGGGCTGTGGAGTCGGTACAAAAATCATCCGACTCCAAATACCCAAAATGGTTCCGACTACTAGACACCAACTCCACAGCCCTGAAGGAAGCGATGCATTTTGTATCATCTCATGCACTCCGATTCTGAGGAAAGACGACCCACAGGAAATAAAAAAAATAAAGATGATAAAAAAAAAAAAAAAAAACACTTTTTCACCCACTAAACGTTCACAAAGTTATCCAAATGACAGTAATCAAATGACAACTTGTGAAAGTTCACAGCTGTGGTCAGGTACAATCATTTATGAATGGGGGAAATTCATACTATCCACAACTCCAATACCAGACCCCATTTTTACACAGTAGGATGAAGATAATCGATTGTCAACTACAGCAGACAGAAAGCTCAGTTCAAAACTCACAGAGCTGAAGACAAAAATACTAAGGGCTCTTTCACACCAGAGCCCATTTGCTGCGTTTTAACGCAAAGTCGAAACTTTGCGTTAACCAAGGTAAATTGCAAGCCCATAGACTTTCATTTTACCTTTCACACCCGGCGCTGCGTTTCGATGCGTTGCGGTGTGACGCACCTGGGAGCTTTAAATCGTCAGGTTAATTACTACCGCTGCTGATTGCGTCGCACCGCTACATCCTGACGACAGGTCATATAACGTTCTCCTGCACGCATTCTAGATGTGAAAGAGCCCTTAAAGGGAACCAGAGACGAACTGTCTTTAGAAAATGAAAAAAGATGTTATACATACCTGGGGCTTCCTCCAGCCCCATAAGCCTGGATCGCTCCCACGCCGTCGTCCTCCGCTGCTTCTATCACCGGTACCCGTCACTTCCGGCGGACGCAGCCAACTGTATGCAAGTGCAGGGACTCCCCCCCCCATATCTTTACACATGCGCCTGCGCAGTACGGAGGGAGCGCACTGCGCTTGCGTCGGCTGGCCGAAATGACGGGACCCAGTACTGGCGGATAGAGGCAGCAGACGGCGGCATGGGAGCAATTCCGGCTGACGGGGCTGGAGGAAGCCCCAGGTATGTATAACATCTTTTTTCTGTCGTCTCTGGTTCTCTTTAAATTGTGAATAAAACTGAAGAGAGCTGGTTCCTTGCAAGTCCCACCAATAGGTCACAAGCTCTTTCCAGTTCATCTTGGGAGACACCAGCTATGAATTACACAAAGTGTATGCGACACTAGCCCAAGGCCACGAGAGAAACAACAGAAACTGAAATTCAAACATTATCTTCACCTATCTCTGTTTAAGTGTTGCAGTGAAATAAAGATGGAGGGTGTCCTCTTTATTTCCTTAACAAAAATTGCAAACTACTCAGCAGCCTCAGTAGCTGGGAGTGCAGTGATTGGCCACAATGACAGAGCCGTGGTCTCACCCTCGGGACTATTGTCTCTTAATAAGAAGCTAGCAGGAGCAGTGAGCGGACTGTAGCATGCAGGGCTGTGGAGTCGGGGCAGTTTTGGGTGCCTGGAGTCTGAGTCGGGAAAAAAAATGCACCGACTCCGACTCTTAATGAATATAAACTGTAATTAAAATAGAAAATATGATAAAATGTTCCATTTCTCAGATAATAGTCATCATAAATAATTTATACATACAGTAATAGCTGTGCTTGGTCCACAAAAATGAAATAAACCAATCAAAATTAGTTACTTGTGCTGCTTCAATAAAGCAGTCCCCGTATTTTTAAAGTCAGATATACACATCTGATTGTGACTGTATATATGATGTGTACACAGGAATCTCTTACTGTATATACTAAATAACATCTATGCTGTAAGAATAAAGCCTGATGTGTAGCCGTGTCACTAATAGAGATGGTCAATGAGATGGAAATAATTCTGCGTTGATTCTGATCTATGCAAATGTACTCTTTGCTCATGAAATCAAATAATTTGATATGTTGTTAAAATTTGGTTTGGTGACTACGAATAAAATGGTACCGGAGAAGGATGAAAAGGAAAGTTTTATACATACCTGGGGCTTCTTCGAGCCCCCTTCAGGCTAATCAGTCCCTCGCTGTCCACCTCCACCACCTGGATCTTCTGCTAAGAGTCCTGGAAATTCAGCCAGTCAGCGCAGTCCGGCCGCATGCCGCTTCCACAGCCAGAAGCGTTCTGCACCTGCGCAATAGTGCTGCGCTCCTGGAGGTGGAGTGTGTGCATGCGCACTACGCCAGACTGGCTCAAGTACCTAGATTCATAGCAGAAGATCCAGGTGGCGGAGGAGGACAGCAAGGGACTGATTAGCCTGAAGGGGGCTGGAGGCAGCCCCAGGTATGTATAAAACTTTAATTTCATCTGTCTCAGGTTTACTTTGTTACACAGTAGTACTATACTCTACATATGCTCTCCCCACAGAGCTGCAGGCAATCAACTGAGAATGTTGTGCACATTGAACACAGGTGTTATCTATCACCCATAAACCTGGTTCAGATTGTGCATGAAGAATGTGTAATAGAGGAAGATTCTCCTTATTCCCCTGCAGAGTGTGCCTGCACATCATTCTTACATGTACTCACAGTTAGATTGCCTAGGGCCTGATAGATGTTCTTTGTTCCGGCCTGTACCTTTTACAAGTACTCTTACCAAGGACAAGTTTTAGTCTATGACTAAAGGGAATAAATATAGCAGTCTCCATATCCTTCTCACTTCAGTTGTCTTTTAAAATTCCTAAGCGTTGGCAGTTAAGAGACGAATTTCATGTTACATACTTTCAATCAACAAGATTGTAATATGCAAATTAGAGGAGTCGGAGTCGAGGAGTCGGTGGAATACTAAACTGAGGAGTCGAAGTCAGTGGATTATTGTACCGACTCCACAGCCCTGGTAGCATGCACCACTAACTTACTCGCGCTCCCTCCAAAACTAACAGCTGCTCCAATTATCCCACCCTGGATCCGGTCAGGTCCAGTGACTTTGTAGGATGAGAACCCTGCACTTTGATTGGCCCTACAGGCTGTCACTTGACAGGCAGTCTATTGGGCCAAAGTGCGGGGATCTCGTCCTACAAAGTGAATCAATCCCCAAGTCAGCTAGCTAATTATACAAGATGTTAGTCGGCATTTCTCCTGTCTGGCTCTCGGGGAAATTGCGGATGTTGATGAAACCCAAGAAAAGCTGAAGACGTGTCTGACACGTCCGCTGCCCGGAGAATCAACTGTATACACACAACCATGGCAACAGGGACGTGAGCCCTCTGCTGCGCATGCGCACTGTCCCGGTTTGAAAAATATTGTATGGCTCTCACAGAATTACATTTTAAAATATGTGGCGTTTATGGCTCTCCCAGCCAAAAAGATTCCTGACCCCTGCAATGGAGTTCCCAAAACATCTCAGATCTCAGCAACTGTAGATGTTTTGCAGGAAATCACAAACACTCACAGGTAGGGTAATTAGTGCCTCAAAGCCGATTAACCATCTCTGGATTGCCAGAAACCATGCACTATTGGTGGGCCTTGAGGACAGGGTTGGGAATCACTGCACTAATGGAATGATGTAAAGGTCAAAGGACATCAAAAATTAATGAGTACTGATTGCAAACAGATCAGGATTTCTTTATTCACACAGATATCCAAAGGCAGCTTTTTGACACCGCAGGCTCGTTCCTGAAAATGTTAGCCAGTCATAAACTGTACATCATATACATACATGACTACCTAGACAGGATGTCAGCAGCAACATGTGACGGTGAGGCATTATCTCAAGCGGATGTTATTTTTGGTCCATGAAGCTCTTTCCACTCAACACAATGATAGAAAAACAAAAACACAATGACACACGGCTGTCGGAGGAAGCAGGGCTGGATGTATAGAGATATCCGAAAGTTTAAACTGTCGCCCTCATACAAAACCTGATTATTTCCAATTACATAACCACTCATGCTGGGGTGGGGATTGTAGGACAGAGTCACCAAAGAAAAGCACACAAAGCCTACAGGTTAGAGCAAGGTCAGTCTCAATCTTTATAGCCATCTTTAAACATATTTAAGTTGATTTGCTAAAGATAAAAAAAAACAATGTTGACAACATGAGTTATCCAGAAAACCTTTTTTGTTTGCCAATAGGTAGTAGATGTTCGCACACCCTGCCGGGGTCATGCATGTTGGAACTCGAACACTTGGGCAGCAGTTTGGGCCTTAATGAGCACTCGAGGCGACATGTTTCTATGCGGATTGGAGGAAGGGCGATGCGTGGCACATGATGGGAGTGGCTTCTGGCAACAGGTGTAAAAAGAACAATGTGGTCAGGGGTCACAGTCATAATTTCTGGTGTTCCGTCACATGCCGACAGATCGTGCTCTCCTCATACAGATCCAGCGCCTGGGAGGAAACGATTAAGACAGGCTGTGTGTGGCCGGATCCTGGAGAGGAGGAAACGATGAAGACAGGCTGTGTGTGGACGGGTCCTGGAGAGGAGGAAACTATGACAGGCTGTGTATGGCCGGATGCTGGAGAGGAGGAAACTATGACAGGCTGTGTGTGGCCGGATGCTGGAGAGGAGGAAACGATGAAGACAGGCTGTTTGTGTGGCCAGTTCCTTGAGAGGAGAAAACTAAGACAGGCTGTGTGTGGCCAGATCCTGGAGAGAAGGAAACAATGAAGACAGGCAGCGTGTGGCAGGATCCTGGAGAGGAGGAAACGATGAAGACAGGCTGCATGTGGCAGGATCCTGGAGAGGAGGAAACAATGAAGACAGGCTGTGTGTGGCCAGATCCTGGAGAGGAGGAAACGAAGACAGGCTGTGAGTGGCCGGATCCTGGAGAGGAGGAAACGATGAAGACAGGCTGCGTGTGGCCGGATCCTGGAGAGGAGGAAACGATGAAGACAGGCTGCCTGTGGTAGGATCCTGGAGAGGAGGAAACAATGAAGACAGGCAGCGTGTGGCAGGATCCTGGAGAGGAGGAAACAATGAAGACAGGCAGCATGTGGCAGGATCCTGGAGAGGAGGAAACAATGAAGACAGGCTGTGTGTGGCCGGATCCTGGAGAGGAGGGAACGATGAAGACATGCTGTGTGTGAAAAAAAAACAGCTGCGATCCTGGGGAAGGGAGTTGTATTTGGCTCCGCTTTGCTCTCTGCAAAGGGGGTGGCCTGTCCAACTACCTATACTGGGGTGACCTCTCTGGTGACCCATAATGGGGGAAGGGGGGCACTCTCTGGCCACCTATGCTGAATAAGTACTTTCTGGCTAGCATATACTGGGAGGACATAAAGGAAGGGCACTCTTTGGCTATTTATAATGGGGGGGGGGACCTTTCTTGCTACCTATAATGGGTGGGGGACAAGCACCCTCTGGCTACTCTGGTTACCTATACTTATACTGGGAGGGGGCACTGTCTGGCTACCTATAAATGGGGGGGGGGCACTGTCTACTTACCTTACACTTGGACCTCTCTGGATAATTATAGTGGGGGGGGGTGCAATCTCTGTCAACCTGTACTTCGGGAGAGGGAGCACTCTCCTGTAACCTAATTAAGAGCACCCTTTGGCTACCTATACTGGGGATTCCATAAAAATATTCCAACTCAGGGGGCACTCTCTGGCAACCTATAAGGGAGAAGAGGCGGAAGCGCAGAACAAGCTCTCAGCATGCACCAAAGAGCCACACACAATTCCAATAACTGTCCCGTAGGCAGAATCTGTCTATATTGGGCAAAAGTATTTATTAGGATCGGACATTGTTGACCTTTGGGTGCCGACCTGGTAAATAGCTGACTACTGCCGGTACTGATTGATACTTTTGCCCGAGTTCTTGTGGCACAAGCACATATGCTGGAACTGTTAATAGACAGATTCTGCAACCAGCAGGTGACAGTTATTGGAATTGTGTGCGACTCTTGCCATGAAACTGATGCACACAGTGAAAAACAATGTACCGCTTCTGACACCGGAATATAAGCAGGAATTAAACGTCCAGGTGGTTAAATATAGTTCTAAAGAAATTAAACCCAATATTCAGTGGCACAGCCAGCGGTGAAATAAAGTGTGTACCAATCAAGATCGAGCAGTTTAGTGGGTGTTTGTAATCCTTGTCTTATTGCACCTGTTGCTAATGAGTCCTGCCAGTCATTCTCATGGGTTGCTGTGGTCTGGCATGATGCTGAAGTCTTTGTGTTACAGCTGTGGACACACCTGGATATAGAAGTCTTTGTGTTACAGCTGTGGACACACCTGGATATAGAAGTCTTTGTGTTACAGCTGTGGACACACCTGGATATAGATTTGCATCCTGTGAGCACATAATGATCGACAATTAAGATAAGCCTGACAACCTTTCCCCGCAGCAGAACACGGACAACATCTAAACAAAAATGTGAAGGTTATCACAGATGTCTGCTACAAACGGAGTGTTTACATCCAATGTGTATAGTCCTAAAAAAGTAAATAAACTCACCTATGAAGAGTTATGCTGGGTACACACAGATTTTCTGGCAGATCGATTATTTCCAACATGTCAGATTTTCTTTCCGATCGATTTCCAAGCATTTTCTGATCGATTTCCATTCACTTTAATAGGAAATTGCTCGAAACGCGTATCGGACATGTTGGAAATAATCGATCTGACAGTAAATCGGCCAGAAAATCGCATTGCGTGTACCCAGCATGAAGGCTCTGGAGCTCTCTCCCCTGTTGTAGATGGAAAGCAAGAGCTGTTTTCTAAATGCTGGGCTAGTAGTAATGCTGTAGTTGCTGGAGGACAAGAGCTTGTTCTGAATGTTGGGCTAACAGTGATTCTGTCATAGGCTATTTTACAAATGAAGTACCGGTATGTAGATATTCAGACTCCGGCATAATACACTTTTGATACATCCCCTCCCACAAGACACCCCTGCACCATGGATACACCAAATGTATTTTTTCCCCTGGTTTTTGTCCTCAAATGCCTTATGGTCCGGAGCGCCTTATGGTCCGAAAAATATGGTCTATTTACTTTTGGGTTTGGGTGGGAGGTTAAAGGACAGCTGTAGCGAGAGGTATGTGGAGGCTGCCATATATTTCCTCATAAGCAATATCACTTGCCAGGCCCTCCTGCTGATCCTCTGCTGCTAATACTTTGAGCTATAGACCCTGAACAAGCATGCAGCAGATCGGGTGTTTCTGACATTGTCAGATCTGACAAGATTAGCTGCATGCTTGTTTCTGCTCAGACAATGCTGCAGCCAAATAGATCAGCAGGGCTGCCAGGCAACCTGTATTGTTTATAAAAAATAAATAAATATGGCAGCCTCCATATATTTGTCACTTCAGTTGGCCTTTCAAGTGAACCTTACCTCAGAACTTCCTCTCTGCTCTAAAAGATAACCAACAGCATAGTAACCTTTAAAGTAAAACATTTATTCGTTACAACTTTCTGAAATCTTACAAAAATCATAGTTACATAGTTATTTTGGTTGAAAAAAGACATACGTCCATCGAGTTCAACCAGTACAAAGTACAACTCCAGCCCGTCCCCCACATACCCCTGTTGATCCAGAGGAAGGCGAAAAAACCCCCACCAGGCATGGTCCAATTAGCCCCAAATGGGAAAAATTCCTTCCTGACTCCAGATGGCAATCAGATAAAATCCCTGGATCAACATCATTAGGCATAACCTAGTAATTGTAGCCATGGATGTCTTTCAACGCAAGGAAAGCATCTAAGCCCCCTTTAAATGCAGGTATAGAGTTTGCCATAACGACTTCCTGTGGCAATGCATTCCACATCTTAACCACTCTTACTGTAAAGAACCCTTTCCTAAATAAATGACTAAAACGTTTTTCCTCCATGCGCAGCTCATGTCCTCTAGTCCTTTGAGAAGGCCTAGGGACAAAAAGCTCATCCGCCAAGCTATTATATTGCCCTCTAATGTATTTATACATGTTAATTAGATCTCCTCTAAGGCGTCTTTTCTCTAGACTAAATAAACCCAGTTTATCTAACCTTTCTTGGTAAGCGAGACCTTCCATCCCACGTATCAATTTTGTAGCTCGTCTCTGCACCTGCTCTAAAACTGCAATATCTTTTTTGTAATGTGGTGCCCAGAACTGAATTCCATATTCCAGATGTGGCCTTACTAGAGAGTTAAACAGGGGCAATATTATGCTAGCATCTCGAGTTTTTATTTCCCTTTTAATGCATCCCAAAATTTTGTTCGCTTTAGCTGCAGCGGCTTGGCATTGAGTACGATTATTTAACTTGTTGTCGATGAGTACTCCTAAGTCCTTCTCCAAGTTTGATGTTCCCAACTGTATCCCATTTATTTTGTATGGTGCTAGACCATTGGTACGACCAAAATGCATGACTTTACATTTGTCAACATTGAATTTCATCTGCCATGTATGTGCCCATATAGCCATCCTATCCAGATCCTGTTGCAATATGACACTATCTTCCTGAGAGTTGATGATTCTGCACAATTTTGTATCATCTGCAAAAATAGCAACATTGCTCACTACTGCATCTACTAGGTCATTAATAAATAAATTGAAGAGCACTGGACCCAGTACAGACCCCTGTGGGACCCCACTGCTAACAGTCTCCCATTTTGAGTACGATCCATTGACCACAACTCTTTGTTTTCTGTCCATTAGCCAGTTCCCTATCCATGCACACAAACTCTTCCCCAGTCCTTGCATCCTCAACTTTTGCACCAGACTTCTGTGGGGAACAGTGTCGAAGGCCTTTGCAAAGTCCAAGTATATCACATCTACAGCATTCCCAATATCCATATTAGCATTCACTACCTCATAAAAGCTGAGCATGTTAGTCAAACAGGACCTGTCTTTAGTAAACCCATGTTGATGCTGAGAAATAAGATTATTTTCTACTATGAAGTCATGTATAGTATCTCTTAGTAACCCCTCAAATAGTTTGCATACAACTGATGTTAAGCTTACAGGTCTATAATTTCCTGGATCAGATTTTTTGCCCTTCTTAAATAATGGGAAAACGTGGGCTGTACGCCAATCCACTGGGACTCTGCTAGTTGCAAGAGAGTCACAAAAGATAAGATAAAGGGGCTTAGCTATAACTGAACTTAATTCTCTTAGGACCCGAGGATGCATGCCATCCGGGCCAGGTGCCTTGTCTATTTTTAATTTATTTAGTCTTGCCTTTACTTCTTCCTGCGTTAAGTATTTAATATTACAGTTAGAAGATTGAGACTCTTCTGCCTCTGTAATTTGCAACAGTGCTGTTTCCTTTGTGAAGACAGAAGCAAAGAAAGCATTTAATAACTCTGCCTTACCTTGGTCATCCACCATTGAGTTCCCACCCTCATCCTTTAGGATTCCTATACAGTCAACCTTTCTTTTTTAGAGTTGATGTACTTGTAAAACTTTTTTGGGTTAGATTTGATATCCCTAGCGATTTGATTTTCAGCTTCGATCTTTGCCAGCCTAATTTCTTTTTTACAATTTTTATTGCACTCCTTATAATTGCTTAGTGCAGCCTCAGTCCCCTCCTGTTTTAGGACCTTATAGGCATTCTTTTTCCTCTTCATTTTATCCCTAACCTTTCTATTCATCCATAGAGGCCTTTTTTTATTCCTAGACATTTTGTTTCCATATGGGATATACATACTACAATATTGATTGAGAATACGTTTAAAAGCTTGCCATTTCCCTTCAGTGTCGTCCCCTTGTAGTACATTATCCCAGTTCACCAAACTTAGTGCCTGCCTAATTTGATTGAACTTTGCTTTTCTAAAATTCATAGTTTAGTGGTCCCGCTGCCCCGTTGCTTTTCTAAAATTCATAGTTTAGTGGTCCCGCTGCCCCGTGGCCTATCAGTCACCAGATCAAACGTTATCATGTTGTGATAACGTTTGATCTGGTGAATTCTAAAATTCATAGTTTTAGTGGTCCCGCTGCCCCGTGGCCTATCAGTCACCAGATCAAACGTTATCATGTTGTGATCACTATTTCCCAAATGTTCTTGAACCTGCACATTTGATACATTATCTGGTCTATTAGAAATGATCAGATCCAGTAACGCATTCCCCCTAGTTGGTTCCGTTACCATTTGAGTCAAGTAATTGTCCTGTAGTGCTGCCAGAAATCTGCTGCTTTTACCAGAATGGGTAGCCTCAATACCCCAGTCAATGTCTGGAAAGTTGAAGTCGCCCATAATTATGACCTCGTTTTTACTTGCAGCTTTTTCAATCTGCTGTAGTAATCGCAGTTCTGCAGCTTCATTAATAAGAGGTGGTCTGTAGCATACCCCAATAAGCAATTGGCAACTTTTATTTCCACCATGAATATTTACCCAAACGGACTCCACATCTTCGCAATCTTCCTCCATCTCATCGTTGAGGACAGCTGTAAAAGAATTCTTAACAAAGAGACAAACCCCTCCACCTTTTTTCCCTGTTCTATCCCTCCTAAACACATTGTATCCTTTTAAATTAGCTATCCAGTCATGGCTTTCATCCATCCATGTCTCGGTTATTCCCACAATGTCATAGCCTTTGTCATTCAGAATGAGCTCTAGTTCGTCTATTTTATTTGCAAGGCTCCGAGCATTGGTTACCATGCACTTTATATTTTTACCAACACATTTACCAATTTTGTTTACACGAAATGGGCTACTTGAAGTTTTACCAACCTCCTTAATCTTTACACTGTCCCCACCCCCCTCTCCACCCCCCATAATGTTAGGCTCCCACTGTCTTTTTACCTTATCTTGTCTACATATTGAGACTTTATCCTCCCGTCTCCCCCCAGATCCTAGTTTAAAATCTCCTCCAACCGTTTAGCCATCTTCTCCCCCAATGCAGCTGCACCCTCCCCATTAAGGTGCAGCCCATCCCTGCTGTAGAACCTGTAGCCGACTGCAAAGTCTGCCCAGTTCTCCAGGAACCCAAACCCTTCCTTCCTACACCAATTTCTCAGCCACTTATTTAACTCCCTAAGCTCCCTCTGTCTCTCAGATGTAGCGCGTGGCACTGGCAGTATTTCAGAGAACACCACCTTGGAGGTCCTTGCTTTAAGTTTATCTCCAAGTACCTGAAAATCATTTTTGAGGACCTTCCATCTCCCACTAACTTTGTCATTGGTGCCAATGTGTACCATGACAGCTGGGTCTTCCCCAGCCCCACCCAATAGTCAATTCTTTCCGCTACATGCCGAACCCGAGCACCCGGGAGGCAACAGACTGTACGGCATTCACGGTTTCTTCGACAGATTACCCTATCTGTGTGCCTAATAATTGAATCCCCTACCACCAGTACCTGTCTAGCCTTAGCTGCACTCCTATTCCCTTTCTCGTTACAGCAGTCTGCCCCTTGGTTGCTAAGGAGCACATCCTGCTGCAGCATTGCTACTCCTGAATCATCCTCCCCAATATTACGCAAACAAGCATACTTATTAGTGAGGGACAACTCGGGACTAGCCTCCCTGCCACTTTTTCCCCTACCCCTTCTAACTGTGACCCAACTAGCGGCTACCTCTGCTTCTTGCTCCGGCTTTACTCCACCCACCTCATCTTCACCGATTCCATCCAGTGTCTGGATCGTGAGATCCAAGCTCATCTCCATGTTGTGTATGCGTCTCAGTGTTGCGAGATGCTTATTTAGCTCTGCGACTTCCGCCTCTAACTGAGCAACACGCACACACCCAGGGCAACAGTAAACACCCTCAATCCGCTGATCAAGGCATGCATACATGTCACAGGATGTACACTGTACAGCATAGTCCAACATGATGACTATTGTGTGGGGAAATTGTATTTAAAGTAAACTGTGGCGGTAAAAGTTGAAACGAGAGAGGGAGTGAAGTTTGGGAGTGAGTGCAGCTGGGGTGGAAGAGGGGGAGGGGTGGAGGGGGAGTGAGTAAGGTTGGGGTGGAGGAGGGGGAGTGGAGGAGGGGGAGTGAGTAAGGTTGGGGTGGAGGAGGGGGAGTGGAGGAGGGGGAGTGAGTAAAGTTGGGGTGGAGGAGGGGGAGTGAGTAAAGTTGGGGTGGAGGAGGGGGAGTGAGTGAAGCTGGGGTGGAGTCCTCAAAACTTAAAGACTACACCACAACGTGTTAGCACATCCTAACCAATGCAAAGAACCGCAATATTGTTTAAATTTTTTTTTTTTTTTTTTTTTTTTTTTTTTACTTGCTTCCTCTCACCTTTCTCTTTGTACCTGCGTTGTAACGCCTATGCCACTTGTGTCGAAGCCACTTAGTGAGCAAGCCACAGACTGAGCAAGCTCAGTACTGAGTCCTGAAGCTGACTAAATACCTCCTGTTACAGCTAATCCCTCCCCCTAGCTAATTACCTGCCTGTTGCAAGCACACTAGAGGAAAAAAAAAGTACTTTTAAAAACTTTTCAAACTAACACTTGCGGCTAGATATCTGATGAACTGCAATGCACAAGCCTACCAGATATCAAAGCAGCAAAACACAAATTTACAAACAACAGCAATATAATATAATCAGAGCTCACAATTCCCAGCAGTGAAGTGAAACAGCCCACCACCAAGATTAAGGCTTTGGCCTACACTTCCTGTTTAATATATCACCTGTGTTACAGCTAATCCCTCCCCCTAGCTAATTACCTGCCTGTTGCAAGCACACTAGAGGAAAAAAAAAAGTACTTTTAAAAACTTTTCAAACTAACACTTGCGGCTAGATATCTGATGAACTGCAATGCACAAGCCTACCAGATATCAAAGCAGCAAAACACAAATTTACAAACAACAGCAATATAATATAATCAGAGCTCACAATTCCCAGCAGTGAAGTGAAACAGCCCACCACCAAGATTAAGGCTTTGGCCTACACTTCCTGTTTAATATATCACCTGTGTTACAGCTAATCCCTCCCCCTAGCTAATTACCTGCCTGTTGCAAGCACACTAGAGGGAAAAAAAAAGTACTTTTAAAAACTTTTCAAACTAACACTTGCGGCTAGATATCTGATGAACTGCAATGCACAAGCCTACCAGATATCAAAGCAGCAAAACACAAATTTACAAACAACAGCAATATAATATAATCAGAGCTCACAATTCCCAGCAGTGAAGTGAAACAGCCCACCACCAAGATTAAGGCTTTGGCCTACACTTCCTGTTTAATATATCACCTGTGTTACAGCTAATCCCTCCCCCTAGCTAATTACCTGCCTGTTGCAAGCACACTAGAGGAAAAAAAAAGTACTTTTAAAAACTTTTCAAACTAACACTTGCGGCTAGATATCTGATGAACTGCAATGCACAAGCCTACCAGATATCAAAGCAGCAAAACACAAATTTACAAACAACAGCAATATAATATAATCAGAGCTCACAATTCCCAGCAGTGAAGTGAAACAGCCCACCACCAAGATTAAGGCTTTGGCCTACACTTCCTGTTTAATATATCACCTGTGTTACAGCTAATCCCTCCCCCTAGCTAATTACCTGCCTGTTGCAAGCACACTAGAGGAAAAAAAAAAGTACTTTTAAAAACTTTTCAAACTAACACTTGCGGCTAGATATCTGATGAACTGCAATGCACAAGCCTACCAGATATCAAAGCAGCAAAACACAAATTTACAAACAACAGCAATATAATATAATCAGAGCTCACAATTCCCAGCAGTGAAGTGAAACAGCCCACCACCAAGATTAAGGCTTTGGCCTACACTTCCTGTTTAATATATCACCTGTGTTACAGCTAATCCCTCCCCCTAGCTAATTACCTGCCTGTTGCAAGCACACTAGAGGGAAAAAAAAAGTACTTTTAAAAACTTTTCAAACTAACACTTGCGGCTAGATATCTGATGAACTGCAATGCACAAGCCTACCAGATATCAAAGCAGCAAAACACAAATTTACAAACAACAGCAATATAATATAATCAGAGCTCACAATTCCCAGCAGTGAAGTGAAACAGCCCACCACCAAGATTAAGGCTTTGGCCTACACTTCCTGTTTAATATATCACCTGTGTTACAGCTAATCCCTCCCCCTAGCTAATTACCTGCCTGTTGCAAGCACACTAGAGGAAAAAAAAAGTACTTTTAAAAACTTTTCAAACTAACACTTGCGGCTAGATATCTGATGAACTGCAATGCACAAGCCTACCAGATATCAAAGCAGCAAAACACAAATTTACAAACAACAGCAATATAATATAATCAGAGCTCACAATTCCCAGCAGTGAAGTGAAACAGCCCACCACCAAGTGTTGCAGTGTTTACTTGCTGGTATCCTTGGAGCACAGAAAGGGTTAACCTACTGCGTTTACATATTATCTCAGAACAAAGGCACGCCACTGCACAATTGAGACAGGGTTAACAGGTCTAATTTACATTTGCTGATTACCTGCAGATAAAGCGGAATTAGACAGACTAATTTCTCTAAACACACTGAGGCCTAGTGCACACCAGAGCGTTTTGGCTGCGGTTTGCGATCCGCTTGCGGGTGCGGATCCGCTAAGGTAATGTATTTCAATGGGCTGGTGCACACCAGAGCGGGAGGTGTTTTGCAGAAACGCATACTCCCGGGCTGCTGCAGATTTTGGATTGCGGATGCATTTCTGCCTCAATTTTAAGTATAGGAAAAACGCAAACCGCTCTGAAAAAGGCACTTCACAGCAGTTTGCCAGGCGTTTTTTGTTACAGTAGCTGTTCAGTAACAACTTTACTGTAACAATATATGAAATCTACTACACCAAAAACGCTTCCCAAAACCGCAAAATGCTAGCTGAAACGATACAGAAAAAGAAGAAAAAGCGTTTCAAAATCTGCTAGCATTTCGCGGATCTGCTAGCGGGTTTTGGTGTGCACCAGGCCTAAGTGAATTATATATGTTTTCCAGGTCTTCTGTGTGAGAGTTTAGGTCTAGGCTCTGGGGAGTGGGGATGGGAGGACGTGAGGGAGAATTAGGGCCCTTTTCCACTAGCGGCGTTTGCGATGCTGAATCTCAAAATCACAAACCGCTAGTGATTTTTTAAATTGCTACAGTTTGCTAAATAACATAGGAATCGCGGTAGGTCATTTCCACTACCGCGATTCGTTTTTGGCTCAAACGCGATCGCGCTGCGGAGCGATATTTGCCGCGATTTTGCTATGCACACTACAGCATAGCAAAATCGTGAACGCAATCGCCGGAACTTTCCTGCATTTTGCGATTCAGTGATCGCTAGCGTTCAGCGTGAACGCTAGAGATTGCTAGTGGAAAAGGGCCCTTAGTGTTTTTTCAGAAGGAGAATATATTCGGGAGTGAAGTTTGCACCGCAGCAAACTGCAGAGTAATGTCAGTAGTGCTTGTGCCTTTGACAGACGACAACTGTCTCCAGCTTCTATGAACCAGAAGACTTCATGGATTTCATCAACAGCATATTCAGCAGAATATAATGAAGTGATCATGACACAGAGCCTGGGGACATTGACCCTGAATTTACAACTACACAGGATGAGGCACTGGAACGTAACAACTAAAAATAAAAAAGCCTTATATCATGACAACACCTATTTATAAATAGGTTGTGAATCGAATCCCGATCGGACATGTTTGATTTAATCGGATCGTAAATAGAATCGTAATCGAATCGTATAAAGAATCGTATCGTGTAGATTGGACTTTAAGGATACCAGAGCCGAATAAAGGGGGGGGGGGGGGGCAGGCATGTTCGGGGAGCTGTCCTGATGCACCCTGCTGTCTCTGTTCTCCTCTGTCCCCTCCTTTCATACCTAAATGTCACCCGGCAGCCTCTTCTGGGTTGCTGGAGTCGGGCATTTTTGCGCAGACGCTGGCCCGGCTGCGCGTGTCCTACAGTTTGTGTCCGTGAGCGTTTTGTGCATGCGTACAATGTAGTCGTGAGGTCATGCTCAGTGCACTCCCGGCCGCAGGATGTAGGGTGTGCGCAGCCTATCTAGCTTCTGCGCACTAATTCCTGACCCAGCAGCCTCTGGGGCATTTAGGTACGTAAGGAGGGGGACAGAGAAGAATGGGGGGGGGGGGGAGGCGTGGTGGGAATTACAACAGCTCACCATACATGCCTGCTCCCCTGCTTTTCCTACTTCATTCTGCTCTGGTACTGACACTAGATCTGCTGCGGTGCACTTGCACAGAAATTGGATCGCACTGCACTGAGGTTGATAAGTAGCATCAAACAAACATAATCCAGAGGCTTCCCCCACTCCCCCTCCACTTCCCTCGTTCCACAACTGAGACCCCAAAGATTGCGTCTGCGCTGTTGTACATGAACCAGCTCAGCCGCACTGTTCAGGTGCAGGACAGATGGTGTCTGCTCAGCAGCACAAAGTGCCACTTAAGCACAAAAAGTCAAGCCCGTTCAGTATCGCGCTACCGTGCAGGTACTTTTTCACTACATGTACACTTTAAAGGATACCCCAACTGAAATGTGACATAATGAGATAGACATGTGTATGTACAGTGCCTAGCACACAGATAACTATGTTGTGTTCCTTTTTTTCTTTCTCTGCCTGAAAGAGTTAAATATCAGGTATGTAAGTGGCTGACTCAGTCCTAACTCAGACAGGAAGTGACTACAGTGTGACCCTCACTGATAAGAAATTCCCCTTTTTTACCTCTTTCTTGCTCTCAGAAGCCATTTTCTGCTAGGAAAGTGTTTTATAGTTGGAATTTCTTATCAGTGAGGGTCACACTGTAGTCACTTCCTGTCTGAGTCAGGACTGAGTCAGCCACTTGCATACCTTATATTTAACTCTTTCAGACATAAAAATAAAAAAAGGAACACAGCATAGTTATCTGTGTGCTAGGCACTGTACATACACATGTCTATCTCATTATGTCACATTTCAGTTGGGGTATCCATTGCTTTTTAAGATTAAATATTTTCTTTACACTTTAAATACCAACTTTTAAGATTAGATATTTAGAGCCATTCAATTATTAACATGTAATTCTGTTATACACATACTCTATACCGCTGTGCACAGGTATGAAAGAGCTGCTCTCACACCTGCTGATCTGCCTAGTTTCCTGCACACTATTCCACAGCACATTATATGCATATGTATAAATATTGATACATCTATTTTGAATATAACCCTTGACTGTTACACTTTAGATAATATAATTTACCTTTGCACAATCAAGCAGAAAAGCATAATTATTATGAGCACTGGTCCTCAGCCATACATGATTGCTGGGAGTGCTCTAATGCAGTCACAAAAGAATAGGCATAATAGGCAATTCCTCAGAAGGTTTAGTACAATTTTGACACAATACTGTGAATTATGGAATAATATTTTGTCTAGGAAACCCCACATACAATTCATCCCAGATAATAGCCCCAATCGCATAAAATAAGCAAAATGCAGATGGGATTTTCAGAGCAGGGTGTGCCAACCCGCCCACTGAGCAAACAGCTTAAAGGGGAACTGAAGAGAGAGGTATATGGAGGCTATCATGTTTATTTCCTTTTAGACAATACCAGTTGCCTGGCAGCCCTGCTGATCCTCTGCCTCTAATACTATTAGCCATAGCCCCTGAACAAGCATGCAGCAGATCAGGTGTTTCAGTGGTTCAGACTTATAAGTCTGATCTGACAAGACTAGCTGCATGCTTGTTTCTGGTGTTATTCAGATACTGCTGCAGAGAAATAGACCAGCAGAGCTGCCAGGCAACTGGTATTGATTAAAAGGAAATAAACATGACAGCCTCCATATACCTCTCTCTTCAGTTCCCCTTTAAGAAACCTCACTATTATATTGGTAATAGAAAAAGGACTGCATTACATTCTATGAGAGCAATTGCCCTGAAAAGACAACAGACAAGAGGCAAGGCCAGAGTAATACCTATGACATCACAGGGTCAATGACCGTACAATTTGACAAGGACAAATGAAGTAAGCGTCAAAGCAAGTCAAAGCAAAAAATAAATACAACACCTCAAAATGAAAGATAAAAAAAAATAAACAAAAATAAATCGGTCAGCTGACTCTGTGATAGGGATGGATGCAGACTGCTGTAGCTCAGACAATCACATTGATCAACTGAGCAGAACCTGTCGGTCAAGGCCAAACAAGCAATATCTCCCTCTGTGCATAGAACTCTCTGTAAAGAACATTCCGTACAGATCACCTGGCAGAAGTAATGAGGTCACTTTCAGTGATAAATTTCAGAATGTAAATCAGGTAGAGGAAAGATTTTACAATGGGCAATCCATGACTTAATCTATAAATGAAAACAGTAAACAAATAAAAAGTATGTACTCTATTAACCTCCTTCAACATCTTCAAGAAGGCCTTCAAAACTCACCTTTTTCACTCTGGCCTGGCCTAACTGACCACTAGTTCTCTAAGCCCGCAGCTGAACTCTGGTCCCTACCTTTCGTGTCCCCACCTCTCCCTCTGCGGACCTTATTCAGACATGCGATTTTTCATGCATCACTGAAACCTGGATTGATGCCAATGCGGGCCCCACATTGGAAGCAACCATCCCATACAATTACTCAGTCCTTAGTGAGGGAAGACGAGACCGCAGAGGAGGGGGTGTAGCAATTTGTGGCAAAATAACTCTGCAGCTCAGGGCCCTGAATGTTGGCTCAACAAAGTCCTTTGAATGTATAGGTGCCCAGATCTCAGCTGGTAAAGGCTTCAAAATTTTAGTGGTTTATCGTCCCCCCGGAGATGCTGACCCTTTCCTACAGGAATTCCCAGAACTTCTGGCCATGCTGGCTCTGTCTTATCCGAGATGGATCATCCTTGGTGACTTCAACATCCGGGCTGATAACACTCAATCACAAGATGCAAATGAACTAATAAATCTCATGGGTGGACTAGGCTTCACACAAGTTGTAAAATCAGCTACCCACAGAGGAGGGCATACGCTAGACTTACTGTTCCACCTCGGAATGGACATTAGTAACATAACTGTAACCCCAGTGGTGTGGTCAGACCATCACATAATACAGTTTACTATTGAACATCACCCTATCAAGCAGCTCCCTAAAGAAACAATCAAAACCCGTCCCCTGAGTAAATTAACACCGGAGAGGATAACTGCCAACCTGGATTTTACAAATCTGCTCCACAGTCAAATGGACCCAAACTCTCTAGTAACCCAGTACAACAACACGATATATGAAACACTTGACAGTATTGCCCCATGGCGCACCAAATCAGCAACCAAAAAGCAGAAAGCTAATTGGTTTGACAAAACCATCATGGATCTAAAAAAGAAAGGGCGCAGACTAGAAAGACGGTGGCGTAAATCAGGGACTGGGGAGCACAAATCTAGCCTAGTTCAACACCTCAGACAATACCAACAAGCAATAACCAAGAAAAAAAATCAGACTTTATCTCGCACAAAATATCTACAGCCAACAACAGAGCTGCTCAACTCTTCCACACAGTGGAATCACTCTGCAATCCTTCCTGCCTAAAAGCCCCAACCACATACTCCAGGGAAAGGTGTGAAGAATTCTCAGCCTTCTTCACAAACAAGGTGTCTAGCATCCGTGCCAGCATTACACCAACAACATCAATTGACCACTGGACGTTGCATATGCCTACTACCGTACCACCATGGCAAGTCTTTGACACTCTGAGTGTAAAAGATTTTGGAATTCTCATTCAAAGTCTCCGCCCCACTACCTGCGACCTGGATCCTGGCCCAACTGGATCCTTAATGCAGTGCCCAGCGCTGTTCAGGCCAGCACTTCACAAAATCACTCAGTGCTCCTTGCAAAGTGGACTTTTCCCAGAAGAACTAAAGAAAGCAATCATAAAACCCCTCCTGAAGAAACCATCACTAGATCCTGATTCTGTAACCAACTACAGACCTGTGGCGAACTTACCATTCCTATCAAAAGTTATCGAGAAAGCAGTCGCCAACCAGCTAGAAGCCAGGCTTACAGATAACAACATCTTTGATACTTTTCAGTCAGGATTCAGGAAAAGGCACAGCACTGAAACAGCATTAGTCCGAGTAATGAATGATCTACTTACTGCAAGGGACAAGGGTGATTGCTCAATTCTGATTCTTCTTGACTTGTCAGCAGCATTTGATACTGTGGACCATGAAATACTAATCCAGCGACTGAAGAATTACTGTGGCCTAAGGGGTACTGTTCTTAGCTGGTTTCAGACCTTCCTATCTGGCAGGACACAGCAAGTATGTCTGGGCACACACTACTCTAATCCAGTGCCACTTGCCTATGGAGTTCCACAGGGTTCTGTACTATCACCATTACTCTTTGCAGTCTACATGCTCCCACTGGGCAAAATAATCCAGAACTATGGTTTAGGATACCATTGTTATGCAGATAACACACAACTGTATCTGTCCTTCAAGCCTGGCACCCAAGACCCATCAGCATCCATAAATGCGTGTCTAGTGGATTTACAAAATTGGATGAACACCAGCTGGCTGAGGCTGAACTCTGACAAAACAGAGGTGTTGGTGGTAGGTGGTCCACACATGATGGATAAAGTTCAAAACGCTCACCACCTCAAACTAGCAATTGGGGGAGATACTGTGCAGTATAAAGACTCTGTGCGAAACCTTGGGGTGATCCTGGATGGAAATCTAAAACTCAGACAGCAGGTATCAGCTGTCGTCAAGTCTTCCTTCTTCCATCTAAGAAATATAGCGAAAATAAAACACCTTATCCCAGCTGAAGACCTACCTGCCCTGGTTCACGCATTTGTATCCTCCCGCCTAGACTACTGCAACGCCCTGTTAATCGGATCTACAGATAAGGTTCTGCGCCCCTTACAGCTAGTACAGAATGCTGCAGCCAGACTCCTAGCCAATGCCCCCCGCAGCTCACACATCACCCCAGTACTGCAAACTCTTCACTGGTTGCCAGTAAAATGGAGAATCAATTTTAAGATCTGCCTGCTGACATTCAAGGCTCTACACCACATGGGACCCAAATACATAGCGGATCTATTGGAACTTTATGCCCCTCTACGCACCCTCCGCTCTGCCAACAAGATGAAGCTGGTTATTCCCAGGATACACCTAACATTTGGTGCTCGGGCCTTTTCCTATGCAGCCCCTACTCTATGGAACTCACTTCCACAATCAGTACGAGAGGCTCCTTCTCTGGACAGCTTTAAAAAAAGGCTAAAAACTCACCTCTTTTCCCTAGCCTTTGAGACTGCATAATGCAGGGTCACAGCGCTTTGAGTCCCCAGGGAGAAAAGCGCTATATAAATATTATTGTTATTGTAAGCCTTTGGGCAGGGTCCTCCTCATTTCTCCTACTTGTTCATGCATCTCCATCACCGTACACCAATCCTATGGATCTGAGTGAACTCTTGAATGAATTAGACTTGCCTAATCTCCATGGTCCATCCAGTTACTGACTAAGCATTACCTTGTACTCATACTGTGCT
The DNA here is from genome assembly GCF_040937935.1 of Hyperolius riggenbachi. Taxonomy (NCBI): domain Eukaryota; kingdom Metazoa; phylum Chordata; class Amphibia; order Anura; family Hyperoliidae; genus Hyperolius; species Hyperolius riggenbachi. Next base: position 94,959,790 of record NC_090649.1, read on the forward strand.
GTGTGATCTGGTTTGCATGTATTCCTGTATTGACTTATTGCTGTATGTCACCCCTAAATATTGTCAGTAACCTAAACTAATGTCCAGCACTGCGTAATATCAATATGTTGGCGCTTCATAAACAGTACAATAAATAAATACGTTTCTTCCAGAGTAAAATGAGCAATACATTCTCCCATGTTGCTGTCACTTACAGTAGTTAATAGAAATGTGACAGAACGGACAGGAATTCTGAGTGCATCATTTATTCTTTACAAAAGCTCTCCCTGGAAAGAATCTATACCAAGCTGCTACCACCACCACACCCCGATCGGTTTACACACTATTCTGGCAGTTAGACTGAGCAACTGCTGTTCACCAAGTAGTTTTGTAAATAAAGAAAGACATCAGAATTCCCCATGAGGAGATGAGCTAGTCCAAAAACCTGTCAGTTCGGTAAAATTTCTACTACCTACTGTAAGTGACAGCAACATAGGAGAAAAGTAACTTATAGCACATTGTACTATGGGGGAAAAATTTACTTTTTATTTACTGGTATGCATTTTCATTTATTTTAAATCTTTACATTTTTTCGCAATTGTGGTCCTTTAAAGGGGAACTGAAGTAAGAGGTATACGGAGGCTGCCATATTTATTTCCTGTTAATCAATACCAGTTGCCTGGCAGCCCTGCTGATCCTCTGCCTCTAATACTATTAGCCATAGCCCCTGAACAAGCATGCAGCAGATCAGGTGTTTCAGACTTTAAAGTCAGATCTGACAAGACTAGCTGCATGCTTGTTTCTGGTGTTATTCAGATACTACTGCAGAGAAATAGATCAGCAGGGCTGCAAGGCAACTGGTATTAAAAAGGAAATATGGCAGCCTCCGTATACCTCTTACTTCAGTTCCCCTTTAAGTCAAGGCAAATAAGGAAAGAACTCTAGCTATCTTTTTCTGCATGTACTTGGGCTTTGAGATATACATTAAAGGAATACTTAAGTCATGTAAAAAAATGACTTTTACTTACCTGGGGCTCCCCTCAGCCCCCTGCAGCTGAACGGTGCCCTCGCCGTGTCCCTCCGATGCGCCTGGTCTCGCCGGCGGCCACTTCCGGTTCAGCCGTCACCGGCCGACAGGCTGTGAACGCGGCTGATTATCCGCATCCCCGGATGCAATAGCGTCCTCTACAATGCTATTGCGTCCGGGGACGCGGATAATCAGCCGCGTTCACAGCCTGTCGGCCAGTGACGGCCAAACCGGAAGTGGCCGCCGGCGAGACCAGGCGCATCGGAGGGACACGGCGAGGGCACCGTTCAGCTGCAGGGGGCTGAGGGGAGCCCCAGGTGAGTAAAAGTCTTTTTTTTTTTACGTGACTTAAGTATTCCTTTAACAGTGAACACTGTAAAGAAGCTACCATGTTTATTTTAAAAATGCCTTGCTACCACGCTGATCTAACACCATAAGAGTCTGACACAAACAAAACAAGAATGCATGCAGTGGAGTCTTAAAAAGGAACCTGAGGTGTGAGTCCTATGGAAGCTGCCATATTTATTTCCTTAAACAATACCAGTTGCCTGGCAGTCCTGCTGATCTTTCTGGTCAGTAGGGGCTAAATCACACACCTGAAACAAGCATGCAGCTAATCTTGTCAGATTTGTCATAGACATCGTATCTGCATTCTTGTTCAGGGTCTATAGTTCAAAGTATTAGATGCAGCGGATCAGCAGCACAGCCATGCAATGTGCATTATTTAAAAGGAAACAAACATGTCAGCCTCCATATCCCTATCACCTGGGGTTACATTTAACCTAATACATCCAACCGCTCTCTCTACATGAGTGCAATCATAAAAGGAAATGCTCATTTTGTCAAAGCATAACTGGAGCCTGTGTACATCAGGTGGCCAACACTGTAGAATTCGGCGAATACGAAGGACCAGGGAGACAACCAAACAGGAAACAGGAATGCCCCTCATCTCAGACCAGCGTTTAGGTAAATTCTGGTTCCTGGATAAATTCTGTGAGGCTTTCCAATGTTTCCCCTGCAGAGGCTATAAAGCCGCCTTTGGTAATACCGTCATTACAAATACGATTTAAATTCTAATCTGCTTTGAAGCTCAGGGTTTCGCCTTCCTTGAAGTATAAGCTTTCTAATCCACTGGCGAGAAGCAGCAGCAAACAGCCATAGGTGGCACCTCAGCACCTTGTCAGAGGCAGCCATGAAGCCAGCCTGCTTCATAAACATCACTTGAGATTCCTAGAAATTCATTAGCTGGAAAACCACAAGCTCCGCCCACAAGAAAACACAGCTTCCTGGAGTGCAGTTCAATCCAGATAGATTGTTTTTTCTTTTTTGCTTACTTTGAATGTCAGGTTTATAGTGCACTATTAGGCGGTGGAAATGCAGCAGATTCCATCCAAAATTGATTGATTCGGGTGATTGCTCAGGACAGAAAATGTTGCTCTATCAGCAGCGGGTCAGGAACGTGTCACTAGTGGCATTTGATTTAGCGACTACTGACAAAGGGCTTCATTCACTAAGACAAATAGCATGCCTTATCCGAGTTAACACCCCTTATCAGAGATAACACGCCTTATCAAAGTTAACACGCTTTATCAGAGTAGCATAGCGAGTGCTACAAACTCATGCCTGCTAATTTAAATGACGAGAGCTCCACTTGTCCTGCCCTGAGCCCCTGCGGGTTCGTAGCGCTTGCTATGCTACTCAGATAAGGCATGTTAACTTTGATAAGGCGTGTTATCTCTGATAAGGTGTGTTAACTCAGATAAGGCATGCCATTTGTCTTTGTGAAGCAAGCCCAAAGAGTGTTGGCAGTACTCTCACATGTCCCAATGGCACCTCTTCCTCCCGTGTCTGGTGGTTTACCTTATGGTATGGGGCTGCTCCTCCCTGTGTCTACTTTTCGCCTCCTGTCATGTGACACAAGCTGAAGTTTAAACACTAAAGGTTCGGCAGCAGCATACACGCCAGACCTCTAGCGTTTGAATGTCAACTTGTGTCACATGACAGGGAGAGACGAGGACACAGGGGGAGGAGCCCTGCGCATGGAGACAAGTCACTGGACCCCGGAAGACGCACCCCGGCGGGACAGGTGAGATCTCGACCTCCCATGTCCAGTGGTTTACTTCATGGTGCGGGGCTCCTACTCCCTGTCTTCTTCCCTCACTGTCATGTGACACATGCTGAAGTTTAAACAATACAAGTCCTGCACCATACACGCTAGACCTCTAGCGTTTGAACTGCACCTTGTGTCACATGACAGGGAGAGCAGAGGACACAGGGGGATACAGTGTGCATACAGACAAGTCACCGGAAGAATTACATCAGCGGGACAGGTGAGAGCTCTGCTGCCAGGGGAAAACTTGGGAAGCCAGACAGGCAGTTTCACAGATTTTCAATCGATTTCAGCTTGAAAGACAAAAATTACTTACGGTAATGTCTTTTCCAGAAGACGAAAGGACAGCAACCCTGAGACTTGTCTCCCTCCAGCATTCAATGGACAGGAAGCTAGATAAAACATTTGCATATTAGATTAGATAGGGATTAGATAGGTATATACACATGGTTTCCCCTTACCCCATCAGTTGTAAAAAAAGACTCCACACAGAATGATGCTTCAAAATAAATTTTAATAGGAAATATCCGGGTGGGTAGTAAGGGTGCTGTCCTTTCGTCTTCTGGAAAAGACATTACCGTAAGTAATTTTTGTCTTTCCCAGGACGTCTCAGGACAGCAACCCTGAGATGATAGACAAGAACAAACTAGGGGGGGACAACAGCTTGCAACACTTTTCTGCCAAAACATAAATCAGAATTTGACAATACATCTAATTTATAATGTTTGACAAACGTATTGTGACTCGACCAGGTGGCTGCTTTACAAATTTGCTCAATAGTAGCTCCTGCCCTCTCTGCCCAAGAAGTAGAGACTGCTCTGGTTGAATGTGCCTTGATTGCTGACACCAGCTGCCTTCCTTGATGAACGTAGGCTAAAGCAATGGCTTGTTTAATCCATCTGGCAATAGTTGGTCTCGAAGCTTGTTTGCCTTTGAATTTTCCTGCAAATAGCACCAGGAGAGCATTAGATTTTCTCCATGATTTGGAACGTTGAAGGTACTCGATCATACATCTTCTCACATCTAAACAATGCAACTTGCTCTCCTTTTGATTAGATGGGTTATTACAGAAAGATGGTAGAAAAATCTCCTGGGATCTGTGAAACTTGGAGGATACTTTCGGCAGAAAGGATACATCTAGACGCAGAGTAATTCTGTCCTCACCGATGATGCAATAAGGTTCATTTATTGAAAGAGCCTGGAGTTCCCCTATTCTTCTGGCAGTTGTTATTGCCAGCAAAAAAACAGTCTTTAGGGTTAACAATTTTTCAGATATTTCTGCAATTGGCTCAAAAGGTGGTTCACATAAGGCCTGTAGTACTGTATTTAGATCCCAGGAAGGGATTTTTGACTGAACGATTGGTCGAAGTCTTTTTGCTGCTTTAAAAAACCGGACTATATACTCCTCCTCAGCTAACCTTCTCTCCAGGAAGACACTTAAAGCCGATACCTGTACCTTTAAAGTGCTGATGCTAAGGTTTTTCTCAAATCCACACTGTAAGAATTCTAATACAGAATTTGAATGTGTCAAGTCCCTTTCGTTCTTCAAGCACCATGAATTATAGGTTTTCCATGCCTTCTGATATATTTGGCGCGTAACCTTCTTTCTGCTCTGAATGAGTGTTTCCGATAATTTATTAGAGAACCCTTTGCCCTTTAGTATTTTCCATTCAGGCTCCATGCCGAAAGCCGAAGCAGACTCAGGTTGGGATGAAGCGCTGGGCCCTGTGTCAGAAGATCCTGACGACCTGGAAGAATCAGAAAATCTGTAGCTAAACGTTTTAGCAGAGCAAACCAAGGTCTCTTTGGCCAGAAAGGAACAATCAGGATTACTTGTGCTTGATCTCGACATATCTTGTTCAACACTCTTGAGATAAGATGCAGAGGAGGGAAGGCATACATCTTGTGATGACTCCAGGTGATTGAAAATGCATCCACCTCCCATGGATCGTCCCGCAGGCACAGAGAACAAAATAGACGGCATTTTGCATTGGCTCGTCTCGCAAACAGATCTACTTGTGGGGCCCCCCAGAGATTTGCTATCCTCTGAAACTCTTGTTCGTTCAGACTCCATTCGTCCTGGGAGAGATCTTGTCTGCTTAGATAGTCTGCTAGATAATTCAGGGTCCCCTTGAGATGTAACGCTTTCAGGGAAAGTAGATTCCTTTCTGCCCAATGCAGAATCTTTGATGCTTGGGATCTTAGACCACTGCTCCTGGTGCCCCCCTGATGGTTGAGATAGGCCACTACTGTACTGTTGTCTGTACGAATAGTCACATGCGTTTGGAGAATTTGAGCCTGAAATGATTGGAGTGCTTCCCATACAGCTTGCAATTCTCTGCTGTTTGAAGACCGTCTGCGAAGATGAACAGACCACTGCCCTTGCGCCAGAAGAGTATTCAGATGTGCTCCCCAACCCCAGGAGCTTGCGTCTGTCGTTATAACAGCCTGGGTTGGAAAATCCCAAAGGTTTCCCCTGGAGAGATGCTCTGTCTTTAGCCACCATAGCAGAGAATGTTTGACACTCCATGGAATTTGGAACTTCTTGTCTAGGGAGGATAGATGTTTGTCCCATTTGGATAAGATCCAGGTCTGAAGTTCTCTCGAGTGAAGTTGACCCCACTGTACTGCTGGGAATGATGCAGTCAACAGACCCAGTAATGCCATAGCTTTTCTTATCGAAATTATCCTCCTGCTCTGAAAAGAAAGAACAGAATTCAGTAAAAAAGTCGACTTTCTGGGAGGCAAAACAAGTTTCTTATTAGCAGTACATATTTCAAAGCCAAGAAACTCCATATTTTGTTGCGGCTGCAGGGATGATTTTTCCCAGTTAATCACCCACCCAAGTGACTGCAAAAAATCCAGTGTAAACTTCATTTGAAGTTCCACCGATTGGACAGAGGGACCCCAAATTAACAAATCATCCAGGTAGGCCATAATCTGAATAGAGTTTAATCTCAGAACAGCTAGAACCTCTGCCATGACTTTTGTAAACAGCCATGGGGCTGATGATAAGCCAAAGGGGAGAGCGTTAAATTGAAAATGTCTTACCTCTCCCTGAAGAAGGACTGCGAACCTCAGGAATTGTTGCGACTCTAGATGAATCGGAAGATGCAAGTATGCGTCTTTGAGATCCAATGAGGTTAATAGACAGCCTTCCTGCAGTAGGTTTACCACTGAGCGAATGTTGTCCATTCGGAATTTCCTGTAAAGTACTGCCTTGTTCAGCCTTTTTAGATTCAGGATAAATCTGTAGCTGCCTTGGGGTTTCTTTATGAGAAACACAGGGGAATAAAATCCTAGACCTTCCTGGCATCTTGGTACTTGCCTGATGACTCTCTTTTCCAGGAGGGTGTTTACTTCTTTTAACAGTGCCTGTGACTGATCCGGAGTGTTTGGAGAGGGAGTCACAAAGAATTGCGTTGGTGGGCGCCTGATGAACTCTATTTTGTATCCCTGTGATATTATGTTTAACAGCCAAGTGCTCTGGAATGTTTCCTGCCATCTTTCGAGGAAGTGGGCTAGTCTGCCGCCCACCGGGATTCTGGCGTCATTGTTTTGATGGAGGATTCGTACTGGTGTAAGCCGGATTTCCTCTTGGTCGTTGCATCTTATTTGGTACCCACTTTCTCTTCTGGGTATTTTTATTCTCCGTTTCTTGTTTTCCTGATGAACGAAAGGAGCGATTGAAACGAAAATTCCTCCGTTTAATTGGAAAGTTCTTCTTACTATCAGCAGATCTTTCCAAAGTTTCTTCCAGCTTTGTTCCAAACAAAAGTCTGCCTTCACATGGGATACCGCATAGTTTAGATTTGGACGACGTATCTCCCTGCCAGGTTTTTACCCAAACTCCTCTTCTGGCAGAATTTACTAGAGCTGTGGTTCTAGCAGTTAGACGGACCGAGTCATCTGCCGCGTCCGCCAAATAATTTGTAGCATGCAAGATCTTGGGAAACATATTCAATATATCCCCTCTAGGCATCCCAGATGCTATTTGTGATTGTACTTCCATCAACCATACTTTCAAGGACCTAGCCACAGCTGTAGCTGCCACAGACGGCTTGAAGTTTAATGAAGCCGCTTCCCATGCTCTCCTTAGAATGTTATCCATTTTCTTGTCGATTGGATCTTTCAAGCAACCGAAGTCCTCAAATTGTAGATCCGCTCTCCTGGACACCTTAGACAAAGAGGGGTCCAGCTTAGGCGCGGTTCCCCAAAACTTCTGATCATCTGCACTATACGGGTATCTCTTGGCCAAAGATTTTGGCCAAAAGGCTCTCTTTTCTGGATTGTCCCATTCTCTCTTAATGATCTCTTTAAGACTATTGTGTACCGGTATAAACGACATCTGAGGGTCTGACAACGTTTCATACATCTGGTCTAGGGGTGTTAACGTCTTCTTTTCTGTAGTGATCCCCATTGCCTGGTGCATGGCTTCTAACAATTCTTTCATAAAGTCTGTAGAAAAGGCGAATTTATGACTCTTGCTACTCTTTTCTTCTGCCTTATCTGTCTCTGAAGGAATTTCATAAAAAGAAGAAATTTCCGATCCTGCATCAGATCCTTCTGAATCTTCTGAAAGCATAACGTCTAATTTTCTCTTTTTTGTAGGGGGACTATCAGCAGGGGCTGGATTTGACTGTTTAACCCCCATAGAACCAGAGGGGCCAGGCATTGACCCCTCTGCCCTAGGTGGCGAGGCGGCCGAGCTTTTCATGGTTTCCACCGCTGAGGAAATTTCGGCTCTAATCCATCCTTTCAAGTCTTTAAACATTGAAGGCGATTCCTCTCTGACAACCTTCTCTGTACAGGATTGACATAAGGGTTTAGAGGAAGATGATGACAAGTGACCCTTGCACACTGCACATTTCTTGGAGGGCTTGTGAGTTGCAGAGCCTTTAGGTTTGTCACTGTCATTTTTATCAGGTCTGCTGGGAAGTTCTGTCTTATCAGCTCTAGTTTCTGATTTCCCATCCACTTTACGAGTTTTAGGCTATAATAAAAACAGAAACATAAAAAAATATCAATCAGCCTGATAACCCTCTGATTAGTGCTAATATGAATCATAGAACCACAAATGATGCATACCAGAGAGGGTACGGAGCTTGACTCCACAGAGCCCTGGGAGGAAGATCCGCCGGCAGCCTCCATAGTCACAGACACTGAAAAAAGTGACTAAGTAAGTATAATAGCCCTGCTATTATTCCTGCCCTGCCCACAGAATAAAACACATTTATCACAGGCCCCAGAAGATCCTACCAGTCCCTGAAGATTTTTCTCTCCGATAAGTCACGCCAGCCTCCACCTCCGTCAGCCAGGAGGAATCTGCGCTGAACGCCGCTCTGGAGCGCACGCCGGGCCAGGAGACTACCTGCTTCCGGCTTCTGGTCACGTGTGGTGCCAAACACGTGATCCGCGGGCGGGACTTCCGGAATCCGACGACTTCCGTATCCTGGGGAAGGCTCTAGCGTGCAGCGTGATCCCGCGCGAGGACAACTAGCCTGCGCAGACTAGGGGGATCACACAAGCCGCGGCTCCTGCAACAAGCATGGGTGGCCAGCCAAATCCCCACCACTAGCATCCTGCTGGACAGGATAACAACTGATGGGGTAAGGGGAAACCATGTGTATATACCTATCTAATCCCTATCTAATCTAATATGCAAATGTTTTATCTAGCTTCCTGTCCATTGAATGCTGGAGGGAGACAAGTCTCAGGGTTGCTGTCCTGAGACGTCCTGGGAAAATATGTGTACAGTGTGTGGCCAGCTAATAGCTCCTTCTCTGACCGGATTCAATGAGAGGGATCTATCTGATGGCAATCTATAGGTATATGACCACCTTAAATTTACTGATCATTCTCCCTCTCAATTCAAAACAGAAAAGAAAAGGTTTTAATGTCTGCTTTAGCACATCTACTTTTCTTCGTGAGCAACTTGTTAGTAGTTACACATCATGCAAAATGTACAGAGCACAACCTCTTCAGGAGTTCCAATTCTCTCCCTTTAGATGAAATCTGTGTGTAATAAAGCTCCCGGTTCCACACAGTCCTTTCTGGTTTCCAACTCCACAGTTCACATGACTGATAAGAAAAGGGGTGGAACAAGCATGAAGAGACATGATATCCACATGTGCCTAGGGCAGCCTGAATACTAAACACAAGCCTGGCCTCTCACAGCAGCAAAGTGACTGATAACCTGCAGTAATAAAAAACAGGTGAGAGTTCTCGGGTATGTGGATTCCATTTACAGTGAAACTATATTTCCTTCCCATTCAGTCACAACACTTGTTATAAGTCCTGCTATCATCTGTGGCATAGAAAGGGTGAGCCATGCAGCTCACAAACCGTCTGTGCAACAAAGTCCCACCTGAACTCTTGCACAGGACAGAAGGAAAACAGAGAAATGCACCCTGTATGTATTTAGAGAGTTTAGCCTGCCTAATCCCCCCAATCTGTGTCTAAGCACAAGTTGTAATTTGATCCCTTCGCTGTGTCAGCTGACTGCCACTGCAGAGAGCTCATTTATAAACACAGGATGTTAACAATATATGTCTGCTTCCATGAGCAGGAATTAGACGAGCTGCAGATTTATATCAGCTGCAACAAAGCTAATATGTAAACACAGTAGGTTAACCCTTTCTGTGCTCCCAGGATACCAGCAAGTGAACACTGCAATTTTTTTAAGATTTCAGGAAGTTGTAACAAAGAAATGTTTTACTTTAAAGGTTATTATGCTGTTGCTTATCATTTAGAGCTGAGGTGAAGTTCTGAAATCAGGTCCGCTTTAAAGAGGCACTGTAGTAACACATCGTAGAATGCAGCAAATTATTCAAGATACACACTTTTATGGTCATTTTCCTGGATTTAGCACATCCGACAACTTGGATGGTCGAATCTGCTGGCCATAGAGGTCACTTTAAAGGATTGCTCACATGAACCTTGTATACAGGCTAGCATCATCACAACCTACCAAAATAATCTGATCGCTCCTGCCTGCGTGTGGCTGGCGGGGGGCACCTCAAAGCCCCCTCCACCGCAGGATTCCCCCTCTCCCTCTCCTCCCTCCCTCCCTTCCCCGGAGATCGGAGGCTGCACAGGATCTGTGCTGTGCAGCCTCTAACGGGCTCCTGCCTGTCATGTGACAGCGATCCCCGGCCGCTGATTGGCCGGGGATCGCTGATCTAGTACAACGCTGCTACTGTTAGCACTGTTAGCTAGGTGGGATATTAATTTTATATACTGATAACGTTTTACTTCTCCCTTTGTACATTTGTATTTTTGTATCTTTATAGTATTGCATTTTGTATTTTGTATTTCACATTTCTAGTATTGTATTTGTATTTTTAATACTGTACTTTGTGTACATAGGATCTATGTGATGGTGGTTTTCCATGTATACGCACCTTTTGCAGGTTTAGTCCTGCGTCTTTAAGCTCCCACATGTGTACACACCTAGGGGCGGAGCTGTGTGAGTATATATGGACCACCTAGATGTCAGTATGTTTAGGCTATGAGTAAGGACAAGATCCGAAACATGTCAGCCATTGTACTGCTTTTGTGAATTGGACTAAATAAAAACCCTTGGATTCTACCTGCGGGTGTGCGGATTCTATTCCTCCTGTATCAAGGCACGCTAACCTAGAACCAAAACTCTCTACACATGGTACGTACGGCCTAAGGGGATGCTTTTTATTGGCTGAGCAGGTCTACTTTTCATAATCGAGTTATAACACCTTCTGCGTTTCATAAAATAATAAATACATTTATGAGCAACACTGAGCAAGTATTTCCTGTTAATTAAATACAGAGTAATGTTAGGAAAGTATCTCCACAACTAGGGTGCATGCTAAAAACCTACACAAGTCAAATACATGAAATATTTGGACCCCTTCCAGGGGGTACAGCTAAAATGTTTAGAAACACTTGCAATGTGCATCATTTCTACTACCTGTCTGCTTATGGAGAGAACATATAAACATTGCTTGCAGAATTTACTATAACAATTGTCAAATTTACTGAGCCATAATTCAATAACCATGGTTAAGAAGTCACTAATTCAATAATTCTAGTATTATATAGTCGCATTCCTTTGAAGATGCTATTTATCTATTTTATCTAAGATTATCAAATTAATTTCCACCCAGTGGGCGAGAAATGTTATTCAGACCCCACACATTTGTTTTGTGATAAAATGCTTTCAATATTTTTACACTGTAATTAGTGTCATTCACATTTATATAGCACTGACATTTTCTAAGGCAATCAATAGTCTTGTTACTAATGCTGGGAATACACCATACGTTTTTACCCCCGATAGATGGGTTCGATAGACATTTCCAATATTCCTTCCAATCTTTTCTGGCTCGATTTCTCATAGAATTTAAAGGAAAAAGATTTTTTTAAAAACGAGCGGAAGATAAGAGAATCAAGCGCAGAATCGAGCAGAAAAAAAAAACAATCAGGTGGAAAATTGAGCAGAAAAATGTGTACCCAGCATTACAGAGACTCTGAAGCGACTTTAAAAATAGCTTTTTAGCTTATATTCTACATGGGCATGTTTGCCCCAGCTAAAACGCCGCTATCCCGTGGCTGAACGAGGGGTTTTTACCCCCCAAATCCCCCCCTGCAAAATCCACAACCAACTTGGTTGTAGATTTTGCTGCTCCTGGAGGCAGAGCTTTTGGCTGTAGCTCTGCCTCCATGCGCATCTATCAGCGGCGGATCTCCGCCTCTCCCCCGCCCCTCTCAGTGAAGGAAGACAGAGGGGTGGGGGAGAGGCGGCGATCAGCGCTGATAGATGCGCTGAGAGGCAGGGCTGCAGCCATTAGCCCTGCCTTAACAGGAAGCGATCCCCGGACACCACAGAGGGGATTTGTGTTTGCATTCAACATTACCATTGGTCCTTTGTGATGCCTTTCGTAATGTAGTACGCAGTGCCAATCTAAAAACATAAACAAGGTTGTATAATTTATGGCCATCTTAACTGTGTCTCAGACGGGTGCACACAATCTAATCCATACCATAGCAGTTGCTGGATAGTTTAAGGCTACTTGCACACCAAGCCGTTGCGTTAGGTGCTACGTTAAGGTCGCATAACGTGCACCTAACGCAAGGTCTGGTGCTCTTCGATGTGGACGTCAGAGTGAGCCGCGTTGTGCAGCTCACTCTGGCGTCCGTGATGCCGTGATGCGCACTCTTGGACGCATGCGGTATCACGTGGTCCCGCCAGCCAATCGCCGCACAGAGCGGCCGCACCAGGAAGTAAACACTGCACGTCACAACGTGCAGTGAATATTAATTAGCCATGTGCCTGGCCGCTCTCCGCTCCTCCCCAACATGACTGCGCATGTGCAAACAGTCTAACGCGGCTTAAGCCGCTGTAACGCCGTAGCATGCTGCACTTTCGGCAGAACGTGCAGTGTAACATGTAACGCAATGTGGGCTGTGTGAACAGCCCACTTGTGTTACATTGCTGTGCGTTGGGGAAGCGTTACAGGCTGCACTAACGTGCGCCTGTAACGTCTTAGTGTGTAAGCAGCCTAAAGGTTCAGGGCTCTGCCTCTGACATAGACCAGGGTTCAAATTTTGGCTCTTCCTATTCAGTAAGCCAGCACCAATTCAGTAAGGAGTTCTTGGGCACGACTCCCAAATACAGCTACTGCCTACGGAGTGTGCTCTAGTGGCTGCCCCACAAGCGGTTTGAGTCCGAAAGGAGAAAAGCACTTTACAAATATAGAAATTTTTATTATAGTTCTGTCTATTGTAGCCTAGGGCCAATTTAGGGAGAAGCCAATGAACTTATCTGTATGTTTTTGGTGGGAGGAAGCTGGAGTGCCTGGAGGAAACCCACAGACACAGGGAGAACATACAAACACTGTACAGATTAATGCCTGACTGGGATTCGAACTGTGGACCCAACGCTGCAAAGCAGCAAGTGCTACCCACTGCCTAATAGTTTCTTTAGTCATTTACAGGTGTTGTGTCATCAGAAAGGCATTTACAGACTCCATATCTCTTTCTGAGCAGCATACCTGCCTTTGTAAATAAAAGCAAAAACAAAGTATAAATATATTATGCAGACATATATAAACACACACATAACCTCCTTACTCCCTAGGGGCACAGGGAACCATGGTGACTACTTGCTGCACCAGCTATAGTGTGCCATGGTACCACCCTGTCAGCACTATCTGAGCACCAGGGAGAGTAACTTACCTCCTCAATGGCTGACACTGCGTTCCTGCACTGGGTCAGCCTGGTGGTAAAGTTGGAGGCAGTGGGAGACTTGTAATCCTCATTGGTCTCTGCTATAAATTCCGACACACTGATCTGGTCCGGCATGGTGATGAGGAGTGACAGGGGGGCAGCTGAGAGAAGAGGGGGGCGCACACACCTCTGTATCCTGAGTGCCAAACTACATGAACCAGCACAGAGCAGCCCGCCGAGGAAGCTCACACAAGTCTGCCAACAACAAAGCGCATAGAGGACAGCGTGCACCTTCCACACTGTGCAGCCGCAACAAAGCCACAAGCGCCGCAACTCCCTCCGCCACTCAGCGAGCAAGTCCAATGCCAGGAGGTCACAGAGGGGATCAAACGTGCCCAGACTCCATCCCCCGCTCCAGCGGCCGCCGCTCCATGAGTGCCAAATCCCCGGAGTGACTGAATGCACCTCCCCAGTGTCACCACTCCTCTCCCAGCCCAGAGTGGCCCCGCCCTTCTCCCAGTGTCACCACTCCTCTCCCAGCCCAGAGTGGCCCCGCCCTTCTCCCAGTGTCACCACGCCTCTCCCGGAGTAATCCCGCCCTTCTCCCAGTGTCACCACTCTTCTCCTAGCCCAGAGTAGCCCCGCCATTCTACAAGTGTCACCACGCCTCTCCCGGAATAATCCCGCCCTTCTCCCAGTGTCACCACTCCTCTCACAAAATAACCCCGCCCTTCTAGCGTCTACTGCTCTTCCAGCCAAGAGTAACCACACCCTTCTCCTAGTGTCAACACGCCTCTCCCAGAGTAACCCCGCCCTTCTCCCAATATCACCACTACTCTCCTAGTATCCAGCCAAGAGTAACCCCGCCCTTCTCCAAGTGTCACCACTCCTCTCCGAGTAACCCCGCCCTTCTAGTGTCTGCTCCTCTTCCAGCCCAGAATGACCCCGCCCTTCTCCTAGTGTCACCACGACTCTCCCGGAATAATCCCACCCTTCTTCCAGTATCCAGCCCTGAGTAACCCCGCCCTTCTCGAAGTGTCTCCACGCCTCTCCCAATAACCAGCCCAGAGTAACCCCGCCCTTCTCCGTGTCCCACTACTTTCCCAATAACTAGCAAAGGGTGACTCCGCCCCTCTAACAGTATCAACACTTCTCTCCCAGTAACCAGCCCAGAATAACTCCGCCCTTCTCCCAGTATCACCACTCCTCTCCCAGTGTAATCCCTCCCTTCTCCCAGTGCCACCACTCCTCTCCCAATATAACCCCTCCCTTCTCCCACTGTCACCACGCCTCTCCCAGTATAACCCCTCCTTTCTCCTAGTGTCACCACGCCTCTCCCAGTATATCCCCTCCCTTCTCTCAGTGTCACCACGCCTCTCCCAGTAGCCAGCCGAAAGTAACCCCGCCCTTCTCCCAGTGTAACTACGCCTTTCCCAGTATGACCCCTCCCTTCTCCCAGTGTCACCACTCTGAGTCTGAAGAACTCAAAGTAAGTAGCGGAGGTAGGATATGCCCTCCTCTCTTCCAGTGTCGCCGCTTCTCTGCCAGTAACTATCGCGGTACAATCCCCCCCTTCCCTCACATAATAGCCTGTGTAGTAACTGGCGCTGAGCAAGAGCCCCATTCACGCTTGCCAGCAGCCAGGCTTCTCTCACAGGATGGAAGCCGCTCTGCTCCCTCTCTGCAGATAGAACGTACAGTTCCTGGTAGAACCACGCCTCTGTCCCAGGGACAAGCCACACCCCCAGGGTTGCCAACTCATCCCTTTAATTACTGACACATATGAATTATACAGGGTTTGTGGCTATTTAGATGCAGTTAATGCACTGGTTATGTGCAAAAAGCCCCAGAACCTGTATAACTTAGATGTGTCAGTAATTAAAGGGATGAGTTGGCAACACTGCACACCCCTCACCTGTATAGTCGCTCTCAGGGGCGTATCTGGGTAATATATAGCCTATGGCAAATAATGAAATGGTGCCCTGCCCCCCAGTCAGAGCCCCCCTTTCCTCATCCTTTCTCATGTACATGTGTTATGGTTACCCGTTGGTTTTTTTTGGCTCAGGATATTGCTAAAGTTACTTTTTGGAAAATATCTTGTCTTATTTCTTCTCTGTACTCTTTTCTATCACTAAGCCAAGTGAGCCCTACATACATAAATTAAGTAGTTATGTTCCCCAGATAACAATTAATCTGATCCGAGGTCTGATTCTGAGGCATGGTGCTGTGGCGCCCATGGCACCAGCCATACCTGCATCCCTCTACATACGCCTCTTTCACCCCTGTCTCACACTGTATCTACATAACCACGCCTTCATTGTACTATGATCACACCGCTTTCACTGTACGTCACGCCTCTTTCCTTTAACCACCCCAATTCTTTCCCACTATACTTACGCCTCTATCTTCATAAAACACGTCTTCTCAATGTCAGGCCTCCCTTAGCCACGCCTGTAAACAGCTCTGAGATATTAGAAAGGCTCTGGCCGTATCTTTTCGGGTGTCAGTTCCATATCTGTTTTCCCAGTGTGGTCTCCTTCTATTCACTCAGCTTTCAGATGTCATTACTTTCTAATGTCACCACGGCACTGATATCCCTCATTTACATGATGTAGCACCCTAGTGTCCCTCCCTCATTCAAGTGGATCTGAACTCTTGGACAGGACAGAAGGAAAACAGAAAAATGCACCCTGTGTGTATTTGTCTGATTCCCCCCTCATCAGTGACTAATCACAGGTGTGATTTGATCTTTTCAGCTGTCACATGACTGCCATGGCAGAGATGGCAGATAAGCTCATTCGAAAGCACAGGATGTTAGCAATATGTCTGCTTCCATGAAAGCAGGAAGTAGAAACACTGGACAATTATTTTAGGATTTGTATCAGCTGTAATAAAGAAATGTTTTCTGTTTAAAGCTTATTATGCTGTTTTAGAGCAGAGAGGAAGTTCTAAGTTGAGGTATGCCTTCAGTTTCCTGGTGTCTAGTGGTCCCCCAGGGCTGAAGCAGAGGCAAGAGAGGTTCCAGCCTCGGAGCGCAGTGTAGGAGGGTGCGCACAACTCACTCAGCTTTCATTTCTATACTGTGTCTTATGCAGAGAGAAATAAGAAAAGGGGATACATGACCCACATTGACATAGAGTTCCCTGGTGCATAGGCAAGTTTAGGGAGGGGGATTTCTGGCACACAGAATACCCCCTCAGACCAGGGCAGTTCAGTGTCTGGGGACGGGCACAAGTTGAGACACCAGAATGTCTACAGGCACTTTGATCCACTTAGGGGGACGCTGTGTGGGACCTGATCCCTTACGTAGGAAGACATAGGACAAACTTCTATATTCTTCTATTTTTCTTTTCTTTCTTCTTTTCTATTTCTATAGCCCACCAGGACCACTGCTGCTGCTCTCCGCTGCTTTTCGACATCTAATACACTGGAGACCCTGCAAAAGTATCTTGATAGCTCCTGCCACAGCTCCCCATTGGTCCACTAGCTGGAAGAATCCCTAGGAGAATTCTCATCAGTCCACCTACTGGGTAGCCCATCAGGATCTATGAAAATGCTTTTGCCAGAGCTCCAGTGTTTTATATTAGATGTCAGAAGAAGAGGACAGCAGAGGTGGCAATATGACCAGGGTAGCTTGTTATATACAGAGCCACAGTAATCCAACATGCATACAGACTGTTTCGGATTAGTTGCTCCTCATCAGTACATGGTATGGATTACATGGTATTGATTGCATTCCAGTGGATCTGGAGGTGTGGCTAGCTTACAGAGACAACAATAGGTGATTTGCATGCTCAGCAGTGATGCATCATGGGAGACATCTCGGAGTTCAAATTCATCAAGCTTTTATCTTCTGGCTTGTACCCACTTGTTCTCTTTTAACTGATTTTCTTTTTCATCCTTGATCAACCTTTTCATCATGCTACTTGCTTCCCCTACTCCATTTTGGGTACCTCCCCACAACTGCTGTCTGCTGGTTACTGTCTACTTGCTATGCCCAGACTCTATTTCAGGCTTTGCAGCGGTGTTTCTAGGATCCTAAGAGATCCGGGGCACTCCAGCTGGAAAATGGGTGGGGCCACATACCAGAATGTGGGTGTGGTCATGGGTGGAGCCAAATTTACATGAACTTAACAGTGGTCTAAGTAAGCCTGCGCAGAAAAAATGTTGAATGAAGACCCCCACTCCATTACTACAATGAATAAATAAATACAGCATATCACATGAACAGGTAGCACCACTTAAACGTAACTAGGCAGAGTTACCTGGCTTTTGTCCTGGCTGGTCTGGTTTCTGCTGGACGGGTGGGCTGGCCTGCCACCTGGTTATCTGGCAGTCCTTTAATAGCATTCCCTGACCTTCTAGTGGACCCCCTCCCATCCTCCCACGGGCCTCCCATTGAGGCACCACAACTCCCAGCATGCCCCCATAGAATAACCACAGCTCCCTGCATGCCCCCATAAAGGTACCCAACATGTGACCACAGCTCCCATCATGCCCCAGTAGAGGCACCACAACACCCAGCATACCCCCCATTGATGCATCACAGCTCCCAGCATGCCCCCATAGAAGCTCTACAGCTCCACAGCTCTGAATCTGCCTAGAGACATCCGGGGCACCCCAGAATAGATTTGTGGCATGTGCCACTGATCTTTGGGGCTAGCAACGCCCCTGAGGCTTTGTATTACAGACAATCAGTTATTAACCTCGTATAACCTACTAGTTACTTACCTGCCATCAGCTCTTGACAACAGTATGTTTTTCCCTCAAAAATTATTGATAACCATAGCTTACAACATGCATGGTCTCCAACTACCAGAGTTTCGAGAAGTGATGATAACACAGCTCACTCAGTAATTAGTGAAGTTCAGTCGTGTTTTGCATCCCACATTGAGTTTGGACACATTGGCCCATATGCAATAAATTTTTTCACCTGAGTTTTCTCCTAGGTGATAATTTTGATCTTCTCTTTAAACTAAATTTTCAGCATTTTAAAAAAGTACTCAAAAGTTGGTGAAAAAGTACCATCAAATGTATTTTGAGTACTGTTTCTTGCTTGCTGGTGGCTTCAAATGCATTTTATGACAAGTTGTGAAAATATCACCTAGAACAGTGCTGTCCAACTTCATGGGCATGGAGGGCCATTTTTTTTTCAGACCCCATGGTGGAGGGCCGAAGGTTCTTGCTAGAGCCGCTGCCCCCCCCCCCCCCCCCCCCCCCCCCGGAAAAAATGCAATTAAAGGATAATTAGATTGGCAGCACTTTTCACAAAATGCAATTTAAAATAATGGTGAAGTTGTGTGGCGCGCATAGCGCGCCAGAAAACACGAGGGCTCCATTGAGCGGCGCGCATAGCGCGCCGCGCCGAAAAATGGGTGTGGCCATGGACCAGAATGCGGGTGTGGCCACGGGTGGAGACAAATTTACATGAACTTAGCAATGTGGGACATTAGATTAGGATAGTGGTGGTGAACCTTTTGGAGGCCGAGTGTCCAAACTGCAACCCAAAAGTCACTTATCGCAAAGTGGCAACAGCAATTTAAACTACATACAAACGTTTTAACTCATACATGAACATTATGGAAAATCCAAGTTGAAAATAAACTGTGAAGATAAACAATTTCATCCATCCTACTCCTGAAAAATGTGGGTTTTTTTTTAGAACCTCCCAGTTTTATTTTCCGTTTTAAAAAGCTAAAAAAAGTAGGTTTAATGCTATTGTCTCATGATGACGATTCAGCTTTTCCATAGTCTCACAGTTCGCAATCATGTGACCCCCAACAAGACAAATTCAGCAATCATGAGGCCCCCAACAAATCATGAGGCCCCCAACAAGACAAATTCAGCAATCATGATGCCCCCAACAAGACAAATTTAGCAATCATGAGGCCCCCAAAAAATCATGAGGCCCCCAACAAGACACATTCAGCAATCTTGAGGCCCCCAACAAGACAAATTTAGCAATCGTGATGCCCCCAACAAATCATGAGGCCCCCAACAAGACAAATTCAGCAGTCATGAGGCACATAAATAGACAGCATTTCACATAAATAAGCAGAATGCCCCTTTAGTGACAGGTGCCCCCCACTTAGATAGTGACAGGTGCCCCCCAGCTAGATAGTGACAGGTGCCCCCCCAGTTAGATAGTGACAGGTGCCCCCCCAGTTAGATAGTGACAGGAGCCCCCCCAGTTAGATAGTGACAGGTGCCCCCCCAGTTAGATAGTGACAGGAGCCCCCCCAGTTAGATAGTGACAGGAGCCCCCCCAGTTAGATAGTGACAGGTGCCCCCCCAGTTAGATAGTGACAGGAGCCCCCCCAGTTAGATAGTGACAGGTGCCCCCCCCGTTAGATAGTGACAGGAGCCCCCCCAGTTAGTGACAGGAGCCCCCCCAGTTAGTTAGTGACAGGTGCCCCCCCAGTTAGATAGTGACAGGTGACCCCCCAGTTAGTGACAGGTGCCCCCCCAGTTAGATAGTGACAGGTGCCCCCCCAGTTAGATAGTGACAGGTGCCCCCCCAGTTAGATAGTGACAGGAGCCCCCCCAGTTAGTGACAGGAGCCCCCCCAGTTAGATAGTGACAGGAGCCCCCCCAGTTAGTTAGTGACAGGTGCCCCCCCAGTTAGATAGTGACAGGAGCCCCCCCAGTTAGATAGTGACAGGTGCCCCCCCAGTTAGATAGTGACAGGAGCCCCCCCATCTAGTGACAGGTGCCCCCACCAGTAGCGAGCCCGTTACCTCTGGGGCTGGCCTCTCCTGTGTCCCCGCTGGCCTCTCCGGTGTCCCCGCTGGCCTCTCCGGTGTCCCCGCTGACGATGCCGCTGCCTCTCCTATGTCCCCCTGCTGCCGCTGCCTCTCCTATGTCCCCCCGCTGCCGCTGCCTCACAGATCAGACCTCACAGATCGCGGCGACTGAAGCAAGCAGAGCGCGCGCATGACACCCGCGCGGCAGAACGTCACATGCGGTAGTGACTAATGATTCACTTCCGCATGTGACGTACTCCGTGCGGGTACCATGCGCCCTCTGTTTACATCAGTCGCCGCGATCTGTGAGGTCTGATCTGTGAGGCAGCGGCAGCGGGGGGACATAGGAGAGGCAGCGGCAGCAGGGGGACATAGGAGAGGCCAGCGGGGACACCGGAGAGGCCAGCGGGGACACAATAAGAGGGAGCAGGCATGGCGCCCATAGCGCAAGCCATGCCTGCATCCCAGGGAGACGAGCGGGCCGCAGCAGGTGGCCTGGCGGGCCGGATGCGGCCCGCGGGCCGCCAGTTGGACAGCACTGACCTAGAAGAAAATTCAGGAGAAAAAGTAAATTGCATGGGCCATGGGGCCATATGCAATTCACTTTTTCACCTGAGTTTTCTCCGCGGAGATAATTTTTCATGTTCGATTGAAAATAACTTTTAGCACTTTGCAATGGAAAAAGTACCAAAAAGAAGTTGAAAAAGTACTGTCAGCATTACTTTGCGTATTTATTTTCTTGCTGGGGGTTTAAAAGGCAATTTATTTACACGTTGTGAAAATGTCACCTAGGAGAAAACTCAGGTGAAAAAGTAAATTGCATATGTGCCATAGGGTTGCACTCAGGTGGCCATATGCAATTCACCTTTTCCCCTTAGTTTTCTCCAAGGAGATAATTTTTCATCTTCAAATTAAAATAATTTTCCAGCACTTTTCAACTAAAAAAGTACCAAAAAGTAAATTAAAAAGTACTATCAAAATTATTTTGAGCATTTTCTTGCTTTCTGATGGCTTAAAATGCATTTTATTGACACATTTAAAAATATCAGCAGGAGAAAACTCAGGAGAAAAAGTGAATTGCATATGGACCAGGGGCCCATATGCAATCAAGTTTTTCTCCTGAGTTTTCTCCTAGGAGATAATTTTTCGTCTTCTATTTTAAATAACTTTCCAGTACTTTGCAATTGAAAAAGTACCAAAAAGTAGGTGAAGGAGCACTACCAAAATGATTTTAAGTATTTTCTTGCTTGCTGTTGGCTCAAAAGCCATTTTATTGGCAATTTTTAAAAATATCACCTAGGAGAAAACTCAGGAGAAAAAGTTAATTGCCAGGGGCCCATATGCAATTCACTTTTTCTCCTGAGTTTTCTCCTGGGAGATCTTTTTTCATCTTCAACTCAAAATAACTTTTTAGCACTTTACCATGGAAAATGTACCAAAAAGTAGGTGCGACAGTACTGTCAAAATTATTTAGAGTTTTTACTTGCTTGCTGGTGCTTTAAAAGTAATTTTAATTAGAAGTTGTGAAAATATAACCTAGGATAAAACTCAGGTGTAAAAGCCAATAGCATATGGCCCAGGGGCTCATATGCAATTCACTTTTTCACCTGAGTTTTCTCCGAGGTGAACATTTTAAACTTGTCAATAAAATGCATTTTAAGCCACCAGCAAGCAAGAAAATACTCAAAATAATTTTAATAGTACTTTCTCACCTACTTTTTGGTACTTTTTTTAGTTGAAAAGTTCTGGAAAGATATTTTAAATTGAAGATGAAACATTATCTCCTAGGAGAAAACTCGGGTGAAAAAGTGAATTGCATATGGCCCAAAGTACCAAAACATAGTTGAAAAAGTACTATCAAAATTATTTTGAGTATGTTCTTGCTTGCTGGGGGTTTTAAAGGCATTTTATTAACAAGTTTGAAAATACCACCTAGGAGAAAACTCAGGTGAAAAAGTGAATTGCATATGGGCCACGTCATAAAATGCCTTTTAAACCAACAACATGCAAGAAAATACTCAAAATAATGTTAGTACCTTTTCACCAACTTTTGGGCACTTCAGTTGTAGAATTCTTAAAAGTTATTTTAAAGAGAATATAAAAATTATCTCCTATTTAATTCACGTTTTTTTGTCCTAAGTTTTCTCCTTCTGCATAAAATCACTTTTCAGCACTTAAAGAGAACCCGAGGTGGGATTTTATTATGCTAGTGGGGCACAGAGGCTGGTTATGCACACTAACACCAGCCTCTGTTGCCCCATGGTGTGCCTCCAAGACCCCCCTGCGTGCCGCCCGCTATACCCCCCGCAGTGCTGGCGACACGCAGCGTGTCGCCAGCACAATGTTTACCTAAGCGCTGTCTGTTAGCGCCGCTCCCCCGCCTCCTCCGTATTGGCGCTACCCGCCCTCGTCCCTTCCCTCCCGCTGATTGGAGGGAAGTGACGCGGGCGGATAGCGCCGATACGGAGGAGGCGGGGGAGCGGCGCTGACAGACAGCGCTTAGGTAAACATTGTGCTGGTGACACACTGCGTGTCGCAAGCACTGCGGGGGGTATAGCGGCGCGCAGGGGGGTCTTGGAGGCACACCATGGGGCAACAGAGGCTGGTGTTAGTGTGCACAACCAGCCTCTGTGCCCCACTAGCATAATAAATCCCACCTCTTTAATTGTAACTGAAAAAAGTACTAATAAGTAGGTGAAAAAGAATTGTCACAATTATTCTGAGTATTTTCTTGCTTGCTGGTGGCTGAAAAGGCATTTTATTATTATTATTATTATTATTTATTTATTTATAAAGCGCCAACATATTCCGTGGCGCTGTACAATGTAAGCAAACAAACAAGGGATACATAATGATACAGACAATGATATACATGAAAATATGAACACTGATACAAGATACAGCACTGCTGATTACAGTTTGATTTAACAGGATGACTAAAATGTATAAATTTCTAACAGTGTGCAAGCAATTGAATTAATAACATTCCATGACACAAAAGGGTGAGAGCCCTGCCCTTGCGAGCTTACAATCTAAAGGAATGGGGTGGAAACAAGAGGTGGGGGAAGTATACAGTATATGTACAGGCAGTGCGTAATTAGGTTATTTAGTGGGTGCATGGCCTAAGCTAGAGAATATGCTTGTCGGAAAAGGTGGGTTTTGAGGGAGCGTTTAAAGATTTCAAAGGTGGGAGAGTGGCGGATGTGTTGTGGAAGGGCATTCCAGAGGAGGGGTGAGGCACGTGAGAAGTCTTGTACACGTGAATGTGAGGAGGTAATTGTAGAAGAGGATAGAAGAAGCTCGTGTGCAGATCTGAGATTGCGGTTGGGTTGGTATCTGTATCTGTATCAGCCTTATTGATAAAGTATGAAAAAAATATCAACTAGGAGCAAGAGGGGAATTGAATTGAAGAGTGAATTGAACAAGGGGTAATGGCCCATATGCTATTTGCTTTTTATCCTTAGGGCTCGTTTCCACTAGTGCGGTGCGAATCCCTGGGATTCCACCGCTGGCGAAATCGCATGCGGATGCGATTCCGCGTGCGTTTTTTGCCGCGAATTCGCATGCGATTTCGCATAGGCAGGGTCTATGCGAATTTAACCATGTCACTGCCTGACTCAATTTGTATTACTTTGCATGCGAATTCGCACGCGAATTCGCGGCAAAAAACGCACGTGCGTTTTCCCTATTAAATACATGGGCTGCGATTCGCCTGCATTCCTCACGCAGGCGAATTCTGCAGGCCCTACCGTGCAGAAAAATCCTGTGCAGAAAAACGCACGAAAACAATGACAAGTGGAAACAGTCCCATCCACTTTCATTGCCTATGCGAATTCGCATGCAGGCCACGCATGCGAATTCACCCTAGTGGAAACGGGCCCTTAGAGATAATTTTAATCTTTTCTATAAAATAACTTTTCAGCCTTTTACAATTCAAAAAGTACCCAAACGTTGGTGGAGAAGTACTATCAAAATTATTTTCAGTATTTTCTTGCTTGTTGCTGGTTTAAAATGCATTTTTTTACAAGAGCCCATATGCAATTACCTTTTCTCTTGAGTTTTCTCCGAGGAAATAATTTTTCATCATCTATTTAGAATAACTTTTCTGCACTATGCAACTGAAAAGTACCAACAAGTAGGTGGAAAAGTACTAGTATCAAAACTATTTAAAGTATTTTTTAGCTTCCTGGTTATTTAAAAGTAGAGATGGCTCGAACCTCTGATTTTAGGTTTGCGAACCTGGAACGCGAACTTCTGCAAAAGTCCGGGTTCGCGCAAATTTCGAACCTGCCATAGACTTCAATTACAAACATTTTTTCTGGCCACAAAAGTGATGGAAAAGATGTATCAAGGGGTCTAACACCTGGAGGGGGGCATGGCGGAGTGGGATACATGCCAAAAGTCCCAGGGAAAAATCCGGATTTGACACACAGCAGGGTTTAAGGGCAGAAATCACATTTTATTGCTAAATTGGAGGCCTAAAGTGCTTTAAAACATCTTGCATGTGTATACATCAATCAGGTAGTGTAATTAGTGTACTGCTTCACACTGACAGAGTAAACTCACTGTGTAACGCACCGCAAACAGCTATTTGTGTAGTGACAGACTGGTGCGCACCATGGCGAGAGTGCAGGTGATGGCGGTTTTCAAGCCTATATGGTCGGGCTGAGGTAGCTGAATGACAGAACAACAGTGACTGAGTGTCTAGCTGATCGAATTTGGTCTGTCCACAATGAAGCAACAATCTTATTATCTATCTTCTTGGGTCAGGTGTGCCCCCCAACCCCAACACACTCATTTAGCTGGTCATTGCTTCATTGTGATACGCAAGCCCTTTCACCGCGGCAAGGTAACGATCACGAAGGGAAATTGACACATGTACATGCCTTTTGTTTTTTTGTTGCAGCCGCAGTGCAGCCAGAAAAATTATTGTACATGCACCAGAAAAATTATTAAAAATACAGGAATCCACCTGGAGTCCTGGACCTTGTTGGTGGTGGCAGAGAAGGCAGTCAAGCGGCCTGCAGGCAGAGATGCTGTGTGGGGACCGACTTAGTCTTGGGGCAGGCAGTCACGCGCTGTGCAGACAGAGATGCTGTGTGTGGGGACTGACTTAATCTTCAGGCAGGCCTTACCATGCTTTGCAGACCAGGCATCCATGGTCAGATGGACCCTTGACCCAACACTGTGTGCCAGAGATAACACTACTTGCCTTTCAACATCACGGTACAGTTTGGTTATTGCCTTTTTTGAGAAATAATTGCGTCATGGTATGTTACACTGCGGTGTGTGGCTTTGCTTTTGTGTGCTGCTTTTCCTCAGGTTGTCATCCCATTGCAGTTTGTGCTTTGTAATCATGTGCCTTCGTAAGGTAGTTGTCCCTACGCGGGTCTTGGTCTTTCCACGGCTTAATTTTCTGTGGCAGAGAGTACAGGTGGCATTGCTCTCATCTGAGGCAGACACACAAAAACATTTCCACAACGCTGAGCCCTGGGATGATGTCACTTTGGTAATGGCTGCCGACGGAGTATTAAGTGGGGTGCCAGAATCAGAGCAGGAGGAGGAAGATATGTCACGCTTCCGTGTGGAAGCTAAGGAAGATGAGGTGTTCTGTGTTAAATAGTCAACTACGTCCTGACAATATTGGGGGTTGATGGCATGTGCCTTCTTCTAAACACTGTACTTTGGTCGAGGCCCACACGAAATCACGACAGCGTGACCTCGAACAGACCTGCCAGGTGGCCTGCTTCTGGCTCTGCCTCTTGTTTTGTCCATATTGGGGGGATGAAGTGAAAGGTATGCACTGACTTGACTAATACAATGTGCTGTTACATAGGTGCAGTGAAAAGGTGGCAGTGACTGCTGGTACAACAGTGTGTGGTTACACAGGTGCAGTGAACAGGTTGTAGTGACTGCTGGTACAACAATGTGCGGTTACACAGGTGCAGTTAACAGGTATGCACGGACTGGTATATAAAACAGCGTGCAGTCACACAGGTGCAGTGAACAGGTATGCAGTGACTGGTATTACAAATGTGCAGTTGTCACACACACAGGTACCCTGAACAGGTATGCAGTGACTAGTATTACAAATGTGCAGCTGTCACACACACAGGTACTGTGAACAGGTATGCAGTGATTGGTATATAATATAACACTGCGTGCGGTCACGTAGGTGCACTCAACAGGTATGCAGTGACTGGTATCAATACAATGTGCAGCTGTCACACACACAGGTACCATGAACAGGTGCAGTGACTGGTATAGAACATTGCGTGCTTCTGTCACGCAAGTGCAGTAAAAATGAACAGGTATGCAGTGATTGGTATTACAAATGTGCAGCTGTCACACATGTGCAGTGAAAAGATAGGCACTGTATGTGCTGGGCCTGGCAGTGGCACCGTAGGAATTAGGCCCGGTTCACATTAGCGGTTGTTTGCCAAACGGACCGGATGACCTGACCGGATCCGGACCGGATCCGGATCGGAACCGTACGGTTCTGATCCGGATCCGATCCGGATCCGGTCAGGTTGCATCAGGTGGTAATCAGGATGCGATCCGGATCCGTTTGGCAAAATATACGTAAAAAAAAAAAAAAATGTTGGGGTCTGGGAGGTCAGCAGAAGGGGGACCTGTGGAATCAGGCCCTCTGCTGTTTAGCACTCACCTCCACCTCCGACATGCTGCCAACATCCTGCCAACACCTCCAGCTCGTGCTGCTCCACTCCAAAATGCTTGCCCATGTGTCCCCAGCCAATATCGCCGCAAAAATCCGCATAGGAAGTGGGGTAGAAGATCCGGATTTCTCAGCCAGTGTGTTGTGCGGCCTCCGGTTCCCATTTGTTTGTATTGGCCGGATGGTGCAGTCCGGCTCCGCCCCGGATACGGCTGCCGGAGGGGCCGGATGAAAAAATAGCGCATGTTGGAGCGGAGGCCGGAGTCCGGATCCGGCCCGGCTCCGGTTCTGCAGAACAGACCCATGTGAACGGACGCATAGGCTTTAATTGCTATGCCGTGCGTCCGTTCCGTCCGTTCTGCAGGCGGTGCGGCTCCGGCACGGCGATTCCGGAGGGCCACCGCAAGTGTGAACCGGGCCTTAGCAAGGGGCCAAGGGACTGACAGGGCTGTATATGCAAGTGTCAGTGGGACACACACACACAAAAAAATAGATCACAAGAACAACATTAGCTCTAAAAAGAAGTTTAAAAATATCACCTAGGAGAAAACGTAGGAGAAAAGGTGATTTGAATCTGGGCCGTCTCATCTCAGAATAAATGTTGGCCAAATGAATAAGTTGGCATTGAGGTTGAAATCTCTGGTCATATGTTTGAACTATGATAGCTTAGATCAGTTATTAGCTACAGAAAGAGAAAATTTGAATCTTCAGAGATGTTTCGGGAATCTCCTGAACCAAACAGGTCTGACTCCTCGGGTAGCTCACTGCACAGACAGGAAACTGGCTGCAATCAGAAATCATTTCTTTCCCAAGAACAGGCTGATCTGGATTGATGTACTAAACACATGATGCATGCACGGCATTGTTTGGGAAAGCTGGATTGGCGCCATCTAACGCTCAGGAAATAACAACTGGTTGAATATAGATCTCGGGAGAGCTTTATTACTTAATGGTCCATATGTAATTAACTTTTTCTCCCGAGTTTTCTCCTAGGTGATATTTTCACATATTGCTAATATAATGGTCGTACGCAATTTACTTTTTCTCCTGAATTATTTTATGACAAGGACCTATATGCAATTAACTTTTTCTTGTGAGTTATCTCCTGGGAGAAGATTTTCATATTCTATTTAAAAAATCTTATAGCCATTTTACATTTGAAACAGTACCCAAAAGTTGCTGAAAAAGTACTTGCAAAATTATTTTGAG
Source organism: Hyperolius riggenbachi (assembly GCF_040937935.1). Lineage (NCBI taxonomy): Eukaryota > Metazoa > Chordata > Amphibia > Anura > Hyperoliidae > Hyperolius > Hyperolius riggenbachi. Next base: position 94,987,740 of record NC_090649.1, read on the forward strand.
GGTGTTTTTTTTTTTTGCCTGCTGGTGGTCTAAAATACATTTTATTGACAGGGTGTGAACATAACAACAAGGAGAACAAGTGAATTGCATATGGGCCAATGCTTTTTAAACCACCAGGAAGCAAGAAAATATTCAAAATAATTTTGATAGTACTTTTTCACCTATTTTTGGTACTTTTTCATTATCCTAGGAAATAAGTCAGGAGAAAAAGTTAATTACATGTGGGCCAATGTGTCATTTTACACTAAAAATAATTTTTCCCATAGTACACTTATCTGTATTCAGTCATTATGGTGTTTGCCAGTTGCTGTTTTTTAAACAGTAAAGACAGCACCATCCCTGGAGTTATTCAAATCCAGACTGAAAAGCCACCTGTTAAGCTTGGCATTTCCGGACTTATAAAATTCTTCCTCTGTGCCACGATGGTCTGAGCCATGCTTATGCGCTTTGAGTCCTACGGGAGAAAAGCGCTTTACAAATGTTAGTTGTTGTTGTTGAAAATACACATATAGCAGATTATAATAATCGCCAAAGAGATTCGGCAGCTGTATTTATAAACACTACATTTATATCAAGAGAAATGGCACTTCACTGAAAGACCATGACCCTTATTCAATTCACTTTTTCTCCTAAGTTTTCTCCTAGGTAATATTTTCATACCTCATCCATAAAATGCCTTTTAAGATACCACCCAGCAAGAAAAAAACTCAGAATTTTGACAGTAGTTGTTCACCTAAGGTTTGTATAAGAAAAGCTATCCCACTACACCGATGGGTCGAGCAAAAGTCCAATCTTTATTGCAGCATCTATGGATACTCAGCCTAGAAGCTCACACGTATCGGAGCGGACATGGCTCCTTAGTCATAGCTCAATACACAAATTATCAAGACAGGTTATATGGGCAGGTGAGGACCACCCACAAGCGGGCATCAGAACTGTCTTAAAGGAGAACAACATATAAAAATGACAATCATCATTACAAATATTAGAGAAAAAGGTCTCCATACAGTAATTGCAAAAAAGAGATGGACTCCGGCACACTCCATGAACTTCTTCTTTATTCAGCCACGTTTCTCAGTACAAACAAATGCCCCCTATCTACAGCTGTTTCGCGTGTGAGCACGCCTCCTTGTTAGAACCTGTTCTATATTACCTTGCTTTGACACCAGTAACTTCTTACAGTTACGTCTCACAGACTGTGAGATCACTTGACTCTCCACACAGCAAGCAGGAGATAGACTTTTCTCAGGCTTCTTCAATGTTTACGTAGTTTATTCAGGAAACAGAAATACAGATAGATACATTCATCATATCCTAGCCATGCCAATCTTCATGTTGCGTTACAAGCTCTTGATTAGACTTCCTGCTGAAGTCAATCAGGCACTTCTTGCTAACCTACGTTCCACTAAACTACTTATGTACAGCATACATTATATCAGATTATAGAAAGGAAGAACATACTTAGAGGTCCCAGTCAGCCTTGCGAGCTAGTGCGAAAGTAAGGAGCAGAGTGCCCTCTCCATCGCTCACTCCGGGTTTAATACCGACTAGGAAAGAGTTAAATATGACATCATCTTCGCCATCCCCTATATCAGTCTATTGGTGGACCCACTTGTGGTGTCATCATACACACCTACTCGATTAATATTCAAGGAGGCTTCTGACCTATATGCAGGAATGTGGATATTTAGGAAACATGGCTGATGTTTATTGTTCTAGTGGCGGTACATGCCCAGGTCAGGGAGACCTGCGGCCTTGTCCACAGAACAGCTTCTTGGTATGTTCTAGTTCTGCTGACAGAACTGCAGATTTTCTCTCTCAGAGAAAATCCCCTTAAAGGGCCGATCTGCACTCCAAGCCTTTTTGACTAACTCAGTCCCAATAACTGAGGCCTACTTAAATTATAACACTCCTCAGGACACGTGGGGCCCAATACAGTACTCATATGTACAAAAACAATAAGTAACCTCATAAACATAGAGCAGGAAAAGGAAGAAACAGGAAAAGATAATAATATAAAATCCACTTTATTTTATATCCTATATAATAGTAGGCAACTGTCCCTGCGTACAGCAGGGACTGTTGTCTCTGTGTAGCTGGGTCCGTGCTTTTTGCTACTGCGCATGGACCCAGCCTCACACAGACAGGAGGACGGGTCAGGGAGCCAGGCGGGCGTGTGAGCGAGCGGCCGGGTGTGCGTCGGGCGCGCAGTACATGCAGCGGGTGGCGGTGAAAAACACAGACCCTAGAGCCCGTTAAGAGCCCCTTTCTAAAGTCTATGATCAGTTTAACAGTTTTTGCGGCGTTGAAGACCAGCCCATTCACCCTACACCAGTTGCAGATACTTCTTCTAGGAGATTATTTTTCATCCTCTATTTCAAATAACTTTTTGGCACTTTGCAAATGAAAAAGTACCAAAAAGTAGGTGAAAAGGTACTATAAAAATTATTTTGAGTATTTTTATGTTTGCTGGTGGTTGTGAAAGGCATTTTATTTACAAGTTTGAAAATATCACCTAGGAGAAAACTCAGGAGAAGAAGTGAATTGCATATGGACTAATATGTCTTGCATAATGACTGTTATATAAATGCCTTGAACACTTCCAAACAAACCAAAAGTAACTAGCAAGATAATACAGCAGTACACTAACATAGGTAATACAGCAGTACACTAGCATAGATAATACAGCAGAACACTAACATTCAAGAGTAAAACTTTTATCATATATATGAATTACACAATAACTTTTAGGTCATGTTCACATTCACAGAATGGCCGTACGATCGTAAAGCACACCATCTGCAGGTGGGTCAGCGTGCGCTTTGCCTAAAAATGCATGCAGTTCAGTGCATATAATCTGAACGTCAGGAGTACTGTCTATGCACTTCTGGTGTTCTTGTGTTCTATTTAAACCCTGAACTCTCTCTTCACCAGTGCTGTTGCATCGAGCCTCCCAGCCGTGGCCTGTTTGCATGCCATCTCCCCTTGGACTAAGCCTGTCCAGTCTGTTACATTGTCAGTCTAGTTTGCCTGTCAAGTCTGCTCGGTCTGCCTGCCTGTCATTCAGTCTGATCCCTGCCTGTTAGTCTGTTTTGTCCAGATCCCTGCCAGTCCTGTCAGTCATTTGCTTATCCTTTGTCTGGCAGTCCTGTCATTCCAGTCCTTTCCCTGCCAATCCAGTCACTCGGTCCTTTGTAAGTTTGTTTACCTGTCAATACCCGTCTGTGGTGTCCTCCAGTCTGGGCCCTGTCAGTACAGCCCCCATCAGTGCAGCCCTGTCAATATGGCCTTGTCAGTACAATGTAGTATGTCCTTTCCAGGTTGTCTCACCCAGACTGCGCACTCCTGTACTTTGGTACTTATCCAATGTCCCCTGACCGGTATCCAGCTAGTCCCCATTCAGCTTGCTCTGTCCAGCCTGTCCCTTCCTGCCTGCCCAATCCAGTCTAGCCCGTCCTGTCCAGTGCCTTCTGTCCGGTCACTCCCGTTCATCCTGTTCAGTCCATCCAGTATGGTCCTTCCTGTCCAGCCTGTCTTATCCGTCCTATCCTGTACGGTCACTCCCGTTCATCCTGTTCAGTCCATCCAGTATGGTCCTTCCTGTCCAGCCTGTCTTATCCGTCCTATCCTGTCCGGTCACTCCCGTTCGTCCTGGTCAGTCCATCCTGTATGCTCCTTCCTGTCCAGCCTGTCTCATCTGTCCTATTTTGTCCGCACTGTCCGGTCCATTTAGTTAGTTAGTCAGTCCTGTCCTGTACTCCTTCTCACATCGTCAAGGTATCCATTCTGTTCTTCCCATCACTTGTGCAGTTGTCCTGGGGATCATGACCTGTCAAGCACCAAGCCTGTTCGGATTCTCTCCATGACTAATACTGGACCATACGCAACTATGCCTATCATGGCTCCTGTGTCTGCTGACTGCATGCTTATTTCTGGCATGTAACTCAAGAAGTACTGGAACCAAAAAATCAGTATGACTGCCAGATAATCAGACATTTTTAAAAGGGGATAAAAGTGCACACTCTCTATATTCCTCTCTGTTTAGGCTTTCTTAGGTCTAAACCAGCTTTTAATCAAATTGCAGTCAGAAATACAGAACGTAATAAATGATCACTTACTGGACACATATATTTTTGCCAGCAGAGTTAAAAGCTTTTTGTAGAGCACTATTTGTGATTTGTCATGATTAAGTCAAACGGCTTTTATATCTGCTATTCATCTCAATAATGGAAATTAATTTTCGAGAGTGGTTAACCCTGTTTGTGCCTTTGTCATTTGGCATATGAAGTGGGACAGAGTTTTGTAAAAAAAAATAACAACCCACCCTTAGTACAACAGTAATGTTCTTATGGTCAAAAGCTGCCTACAGCAGTACTTGGAGAAGGTGTATAGTGCTTTATTCCACCACAGATAAGCTGACTTTTAAGGCACGTACAAACTCAATACTGTAGCTAACGACGGGTCCGTCAGACCCTCCCGCTGGGCAGGCGTTCTGCCGACAGTAGGACGCGTGTACGACAGGTCTGACGGAGCCGTCGTTAGCTATGGTATGGCGTGTGTACGCGCCTTTAGAGTGCCAAATAAATGGTTCAAAAGTGGGGGTTGGCTTATCTACCAGTGTGGACCCCAGACTATGATTATAGGGTCTGCCACACCTGCGACAGCCCCCTGAAGTGTAAAGACAAGACACATAACATTTTTAGTGTGCTTTTCTCCTGGTGGACTCAGGGCTGCAGCAACTTAGGGTGCTTTCTATAGGCAACCACGATCAGTAGGGAACCATACTCAGTTTTATGTACTGGCTTGAGCTGGGATTCAAACCCTGGTCCCTTTCTGCATCAATCATCACATGACCTGCCAGGTTACTTAATGTGAGACACAGCTGGACCCATATAGACCAGGGCTTTGAAAGAGGAAGGACGGTGATCTTATTACTGGAGCCTGTCAATTTTATGCTCTGCTCATACTCTACATGGGGGCATCTCAGACTACCAAATTCCTGGGGGGTACCTCTTGCTCTGTGTAGGGGAGTTAGGGTGGACATTTGGCTCTTTAACAGAGGAGGCTATCACTGACTATAGTTGGCAGGGGACACCTTTGGCTACTTCTACAGGTAGGATACCCCTGACTGAAGCTAGAAAAATGAGCCGCGTTGGAAAGTAGGGCACCACTATTTGGGTGCATGGAGGTGCCTGCTATTTAATGCTGAAATTTGCAAAGCGGGGAGCCTCAGCACCCGCAATTTTATCAGGCACCCCTGTGTGCCCGAATTTCTGTCCATCGCCACAAACCTTTAGCTTTTTTGCGGCTGGAGGGGGGTCAGGGTGTGTTAGGGTTAAGGTTAGGCGACATAAGGGGGTAATGTTTAGGCATAGGTAGAGGAGGGTTAAGGGTTAGGCATCCGTATAGGGAGGGTTCTGTGCGAGAGTAGAGTTAGGTTAAGTCATAGTAAGATATCGGTAATCTTCATTGATTACTGATATTTTACTATCGGAATTAAGTAGTAGAATATCTGTAATTTTACAGATATTCTATTTGTGGTAATCTCCTGTGCCCATTCTACTGGCACCTTTATTATTACATGAATGTACTACTGACTACCTAATACTATTGGGGGACACATCTGGCTGTTCTTCTTTTTTAACCCCCTTTCCTCCAGTCATCTGCTGGCTATTGAATTTGGGGGTTGGGTTTATTTGTGGATTTTTAGCAAAAAGTGGGGTTGTTGGCTTTTTTGTAAGTATGTGCAGCCATTCAAGTTAGGGGGCTGGGTTTATTCGAGGGTCATGCTGTTTTTCCACTTCTTTGAGGGAAAAGTGTATACATTCATGTATACATATTAAAAGCCTTACATTAACATCCCCTCTTTGTGTCAAAAGTGCCCCTGTGCCTCTACACTGGATCACCCCATACATACTGTGGGCAGAACCCGCTTCATCAGAGGCCTTTTGGGCCTCTGATGAAGCAGATTTTGCTCGCAATACATGTGGGGTGATTCAGCGCAGTGGCACATGGACACTTTGGAAAAGACTTATATAGCAGATGGCACATATACTCAGGGCCGGGCCGAGGCAGAGGCGAGAGAGGCTCCAGCCTCAGGGCGCAGTGTAGGAGGGGGCGCACAACTCGTTCAGCTATCATTCCCCTACTGTGTTTGAAGCAGAGAGATATAAGAAAAAGGGATACATGCCAGTGTCTGCAAGCCAGATAACTAGAGATTAAGGTGTTGGGGGTGCTGGGGTGCCTCTTAGTCTAATAGCAAGCGATGTGTGACAGCTGGGGTGGGAGGGATCGAGGGGTACAATTTGGTGTCTCAGCCTTGGATGCTGGAGGGCCTTGTCCCGGCTACTCTACAGTATGTATTGCAGACCTTGGTTTTTTTTGTTGTGGGATTTTTTTTTTGTTTTGTTTTGTTTGCACACAAAGGGCTTGATTCACAAAGCGGTGCAAAGTGTTTGCACGCCAGTGAAAAGCCCCTTATCACGCCTAAACTCACTTTAGGCATGATAAGAAGCAACTCGTGCGAATTTTCCGCGCGCAGCGCACGCGCGCGCGCAGCGTCCCCGCTTCGCGCGAAGCTCCCATTAAGCCCTATGGGACTTTGCGCGCGCACGTACGCGCATACGCGCGGAAACTTCGCGCGAGTTAGAGCAAAAATCGGTGATAACTCAGTGGTGCAAAGGTTATCACGCCTAAAGTCTTTTAGGCGTGATAACTGAGTTATCACCGCTTTGTGAATCGAGCCCAAAGTGTTAGCCCTCCTTCAAATGCTTAATTTTGTACTTATAGTTATGTCATCTACTGTTATGTCATATGGTATGGCATGTAATATAAAGATTACTTAAGAGGCAAAGGTATTTGAGATTCAGCAGGTCAAATAAACATCACTGCACTTCCTTTATATGCAAAGCATCCTCCTGCAATGATGAAATAAAACAAACATAATTACAAACATGGGCAAGCCTCAGCCTGGAAACTCAGGGCATAATCCTGGTAATTATCTTTCCTGTAAAAACACACTACACATCTCCTGGAGAGGCATTAAGCTGTTCTAAAGTAATATTTTATAATGGAAGACGATAATCTGAATATATAACCCCTTTTCCTCACTCATTGCTCTAAAGTTTCTGTACCATACAAAACTGATACCATGACTGAACCCACTGATTCGAAATAACATCCTTAAAGGGAACCAGAGAGGAAGCACCCTTGTGTATTTTACCATGTATATCAGTAAGAACATTAGAGAAAACACTTACCATGCTGTCTGTTTCGTCCTCACTGCTAAAAGTGTCTGTTATCAGCAGTCACAAGAATCCCAGACTGAGCAATTAAATCTGGCTTTGCTGGGAATGATTATTGCTGAGTCATTATAGCAAAGCCACAAGGGGGCAGGCTTGGGCTTGAAATAACACCACAGAAGACAGACTTAGCTATAATCTTTCTGTAGCAAAGCTAGACGGAGCAGCCTGACTTCTCAGTCGGGGGTTCTTATCAGAGGTGATAACAGTTAGATTACACAGAGAACAATGAAACAAAGGGCAGATTAGGTGTTTACTGTCATGTTCCCACTGATTTATAAGGTAAAATACAAGAGGGTGCTTCATCTCTGGTTCTCTTTAACCACTTTAAGGCCTCGCTGCAGTGCCGCACAACTCATCACCCCCCCTTTTCTCCCCCAGGGGACAGCCGTGTCCCCTGTACAGCGCTGCCATAGATTGCAGTGCTGTACTCTGTTAAAAGACAGTGTCTAACAGTCTCCTAGCGGTGATCGCCTGCAAACTCCGCCCCAAGGGCTGCACGCCGATCAGCGTTAGGCGGTCCTGGGACTGCCACCGCATCCATGCTAATTGGCGTGGAACAGTCTTCAAGTAGTTAAAGTGAACCTGAGATGGTGTGAAATACAAAAAAATGTATATATACCTGGAGCTTCCTCCAGCCCCCTTCAGTCTGATCACTCCCTCGCCGCCAGAAAGTTCTCCAGTCCAGGGCATACTTTGCCGGGCATACTGTGCATGCGTGGCCTGGCCACACGCACGACCCCATGTCCGAATGCTCCCAGCCACTAGAGCGCAACGGGGGAGCGTGCACAACCGGACTCTGCCTGCACTGACTGGACAACTTACCAGGGCCAGTTGCGGAAGACGGCGGCGTGGGAACGTTCAGGCCGGAGGGGGCTGGAGGAAGCCTCAGGTATGTATACATTTTTTATTTCGCCCCATCTCAGGTACCCTGTTACAAGATCATCAATTCGATTTGAGTTAAACCCAAGCTAAGGAGGTTTATTGAGGATGCAGAAATCAGGGATGAACAATAACTCTGACAGTCTTGCAAAAATGTCCTTGAACTTCAGGTGATTCTGCAAATTTTTTCCGAATTGAATTCAAGTAAAGTCAATAGCAAAGCCCCTACACTTGCTAGAATGGCCAAAGCGGTAACAAGGGAAAAATAAGTTCCAAAAGACCATGTGGTTTTTCAAAAAATTACAGTTGAGATAACAGCAGAAATTTAGGATCTTTGCGTGATGGACAGCATACCGAATGCAGTGGAAACATTAGGCCACGGATGCAGGACCTGAGATTGAGAAATGGCGGCACTGCATGTCAGCTGAATCCACTAGCAGCAGTCTCTGCCTTCAAAACAGCAGGAGACCACAACGCCAGCTGCCATCATGAACCGGATGATATCTGGAATGAATGCCACCAGTAAAGGTATCTATAAGTAGCGTGGTGACAGTAAACCGAAGCATAGAGGACCTGAGATTAAGCCTGAAATAAATGGATGTATAATGTTTTCAACACTTGTCTGGTGAAATCACTGCTGGTTCAATGCTATCCAACACATCAGTGTCTTAAACAGTGAAATACATGACTGCATCATTTTTTTGCTACACCTACCTGGTGCAATCAGTGCTGTTGCAATGCTATCCAACACTACTGAAAATGAAACGCACCTGATTTTAAAATCCTTTAATGTATGTAGCGTCACAATTTGCAGTTTGGATTTTCCAGTCATTTTTTTTTCTGCATTTTTCTTATTTAATTACAGGAAACACACCACCGCCTACTAACTGAGAGCTGCAGCATCAGGATATTATTATTATTGATTTATAAAGCACCAACAAATTCTGTGGCGCTGTACAAAGTAAGAAACGAAACATGGGGTACAAAATACAGACAATGGGGTACACCAATATACAAAATGCATAGTTGGTGACAATACAAAATCAATAATAAATACAGAATTGATAGTGGCAGTGATAAAAGTAACATGATAAATAAAATGTATAATGAATTCCAAGACACAAAATGGGAGAGAGCCCTGCCCTTGTGAGCTTACAATCTAAAGGAATATGGGGTAAACAAGAGGTGGGGTCGTATACAATGAAGATATAGAGGCAGTGATTTTGTTTTTTTTTTAATAGTAAATTTTTTTGAAATTTTTCATAACAACAACCAACGCAACCTAACCCTCCCCCTTCACCCTCTCCGCTCCACGGTCTGCCCAGCGCCCATCCATCAAGTAGCAATACACATAGAGGGGTACCGGTTATATCATATCAGACATCAGCAATTAAGAGTCTGGTGACTCATAATCAATCCCTTGATTTTTAAGATATGTTAACCATGGCAACCATATCCTGTCAAATTTTGCAGGGCAGTTCCTCTGCGTGTATGTGAGTTTATACACCTGCAAGGAGGAGTTAACCAATTTGACCCATTCATCTGTCATTGGGGGCAATGGACGGATCCAATGCAGAATTATAATCTTCCTGAGAAAAAAAGCATAAAATACACCATGAGACAGCTCTTCTGGACGTCATAGCCTCACCTCCAAACCCTAGTAGCAACATTTTGGGATCCATAACAAGTGGTATATCAAAAACCTTCTCCATAATTTTGATGATACGGCTCCAATATACCTGTAGCATAAGACAAGACGGCGGTTTCCGAAACTCACTCGGCGCAGAGCAGGGCAAGCACCGCCGCGGCTGATAGGATGGCGGCGGGTCCCGCTACTCAGCCGGCGGACTTCCGTGTGCGGGCGTGCGCTGACCGGGGACCTAGCCTCTCAGAGTCAGAGGGTCATGCGCACGCGCGCGAGGCGGCAGGATCTTTATTCCCTGAGGAGACAGGTCAGCTGATCCGGCGATCAGCTGACCTTAGCCAGCCAATCACATGCTGACTTGAGCTCCAGCCCCTGGGCGGGCTGTTGGAACTGGGCTTCAGCATTTAAGCCCACAGATGTCATTTGCTCACTGTCTACTGTCGTGAATACTTAGGTGTAAATGCTCAGACCTTAGCTCAGTTCCCTGGTGTTGATATCAAGGACATCACACCTCAGTCTAGGATCGTATTGTATATTTATCTGTGTCTTGACTTTGGCTATCCCTGACTACTCTCTCCTCTTCTCGATTTTGTACCTTTGCCTATCTGATTCTTAGTTGCCGACCCTGCCTGTTTAACAGACTCTGAATCCTTCTGTTCTTGTACTGCTACCGTCTCTCTGTTGCCGAACCTCTGCCTGTCTGACCTTTCTCTTTTCCCCAGCGGAATGTCTCCCACTGGTGGGATATCTCTCAGGCTTGCCTCTCCGAGACGCCTGCCTTAGCAGACGATTACTGCCAGGTGCTGAGATCCCAATCTTCACTTGGGCCGAGGATCTCACACACGGGGTTCCCATTCAGAGGTAACCACACCTCTGAGGAATCACTGTGTGGTGGATATTTCCACGGTCTTGTGTATTGTACATGTTGATTGTTATTCTTTATGCTACGGTATCCAGAGGTTAGTTACACTTGCATTGTTGGTGATACTGCAGATCGCCAATAATCAGATTCTCTCTGCTTACTAACACCGATCGTTACAGAACAGCAGACCACTAGTATGGATGCATTACGCAGTCAGATCGAGACTCTAACCACCTCGCTTAAAGGGACTCCGAGCAGTGCAGAAACTATGGAAAGATGCACATCATTTTAAAGCTCTCTTTCTCCTCTTTCCAATGATATATAAACCACCACCCTACGCCTTTTAGTTTTTGCTATTTTCGCGATTGAAATTGCCGCGACCGCGATTTCGATCGCGAAAATAGAGAAAACTAAAAGGTGTAGGGCAACGATTTAGGTGTCGTCAGAAAGAGGAGAAAGAGAGCTTTAAAATGATATCCATCAAGCCATAGTTATATTGTATTACACAGAACGACACTTTCCCCAGTGTCAGCAGCTCCATTATGCTGAATGCAGCTGCTGACTTTGACAAAAAGTCGCCCTGTGTAATACAATATAACTATGGCTTGATGGATATCATTTTAAAGCTCTCTTTCTCCTCTTTCTGACGACACCTAAATCGTTGCCCTGTGCCTTTTAGTTTTCTCTATTTTCGCGATCGAAATCGCGGTCGCGGCAATTTCAATCGCGAAAATAGCGAAAACTAAAAGACGTAGGGTGGTGGTTTATATATCATTGGAAAGAGGAGAAAGAGAGCTTTAAAATTATGTGCATCTTTCCATAGTTTCTGCACTGCTCGGAGTCCCTTTAATAACCTCATTGAGGTGGTTAATTCGCAACAGACTCAGATCAACCAATTGGCTGGGTCTGTACGGGTCTTGCAGACGACTGTGGCCACAGTGCAATCCCCTCCGGTCACAGATCTCCGTATGCCACTGCCCGAAAAGTTTTCAGGGCAAAGATCTGACTTCCAGAACTTCCGCAACCGGGTTTTGTCTTATTTTGAGTTACGACCTACTCAGTCAGGTTCTGAGCAGCAAAGGGTGACCTTTATTAAGACCTTATTGTCCGGGGACTCACAAACCTGGGCATACGGTCTTTCACCCGAGGATACGGCACTGACGTCACTTGAGGAATTTTTCAAAGCAATGGCTATAATTTATGATGATCCGGATGCTTCGATTACTGCCGAGAGGAAGCTCAAAACTCTCAGGCAGGGTCGAGACACAGTTGAGGTTTATGCGGCAGAGTTTAGAAAGTGGGCTGTGTCACCTAGGTGGGGGTCTTACGCCTTATTAGACTGTTTTCTGTCAGGCCTATCACACGCAGTCTCTGATCTAATGTTAGGGCACCCTGAACCAAAGTCCGCCGATGACGCCATTTCCTTGGCGATACAGGCGGACCGCAGGTTACGCTATCAGCGTCAGTTGAGGGGCAAGAATGCAGTAAAAGCTCTCTCTTTTGCATTCTCGTCACCAACCCCTCCTACTGATGAGCCGATGCAAATCGGACATTCTCGGTTGACTCGAGAAAGAGCGCAGAAGGGCTGAAAGACTTTGTCTATATTGCACAGAGGAAGGCCATATTGCTCAAAATTGCCCCAAGAAATTGGGAAACGCTGCCGTCTAGGTGTAGTTAGAGGTAATATCCTAGACGCACAGAGTTTACCTCTAAATCAGAATAATCGGTTACTTCTCCCGTGTTCCATTTCTTGGGGAAATTTGACTGTTTGCACTGAAGCTTTCATAGATTCTGGGTCTGCGGCTAATTTTATAGACTACGAGTTTGTGAAGGGGCTGGGTGTTCCTTTACAACTTTTAGACCGACAAGTAGTCGTTACCGCAGTGGATGATTCTCCTTTACAGTGCAGACAACCTCTCTCTCAGACACCCATGTTGTCATGCATGATAGGGGTTTTACACAAAGAGATTACAGTTTCTGGTTTTGCGCATGGCAACCTCCACCGTAATCCTCGGTATGCCCTGGTTACAGCTCAACTCCCCACAGATAGACTGGGCGTCAGGTCAGCTACTCAGTTGGTCACTTTACTGCCACAATCATTGTTTGGGGAAAATTGCCTGTTGTGCTGCCAAGATAGAGGTTAAAGGGGTACCAGTACAATACGCTGAGTTTGCGAATGTGTTCTGTCCTAGGTCCGCCGATAAACTCCCACCACATCGGAGTTTTGACTGCCCTATCGATTTAAGATCTGGTTGTATGCCCCCTAGAGGTCATATCTATAATTTGTCAGGACCAGAAAAGCTGGCAATGCGGGAATACATTAATCTTCCTGGCGGTAACCCCGAACGTAGTTCGGGGGAAGCCGCGCAGGAGGTTTTCTCAGGCCCTACTGGGCCGATTTGAATAATTTTTTTTTTGCTGAACGCAGCTAGCACTTTGCTAGCTGCGTCAGCACTTCGATCAACGCTGCCCCGCGCTCGATCGCCGCTATCCGCGTCGCAAGACAGCCCCCCCCCCCCCTAGAACCCTGCGCTGCCTGGCCTATCAGCGCCAGGCAGCGGCAAGGGGTGGATCGGGACTCCCTTAGACATCATGACGTCGGTGACGTCATTCCGCCATGGCGACGGGGGAAGCCCTCCAGGAAATCCCGTTCTTTGAACGGGATTTCCTGATCGCCTATCGCCGGAGGCGATCGGCGGGGCTGGGGGGATGCCGCTGAGCAGCGGCTATCATGTAGCGAGCCCTAGGCTCGCTACATGATTAAAAAAAAAAAATCAGAAAAACGGCTGCGCTGCCCCCTGGCGGTTTTTAATAGACAACCTGGCAAAAGGGTTCATCCGCCCTTCCCAGTCACCGGCCGGGGCAGGTTTTTTCTTCGTCCAAAAAAAAGATGGTGGTCTTAGACCTTGCATTGACTACCGAGGTCTAAACAAGATCACCATCAAGAATCGCTATCCGTTGCCTTTGATAGACGATCTCTTTGCCCAGATTACCAATGCCAGTATTTTTTCAAAATTAGACTTACATGGGGCATACAACCTGGTGCGCATCAGGGATGGTGACGAGTGGAAGACGGCCTTCAATACGCCCGGCGGGCATTACGAGTACCTCGTTATGCCCTTCGAGTTATGTAACGCCCCGGCCGTCTTCCAAGAGTTAATAAACGAGGTATTCAGGGAGGTGTTGGGGAGGTTTGTCTTGGTATACCTTGATGACATACTGATTTTCTCTCCAAACCTTGCAGAGCATCGTAAACATGTTAAGTATGTGTTGAAGAAGTTGAGACAGAATTTACTGTATGCAAAACTAGAGAAGTGCCTTTTTGAGGTCACTCAAATTCCTTTTCTGGGGTATATTATTTATACTTTGGGTCTCTCTATGGATCCAGAAAAGGTTACGGCTGTCTTAGAGTGGCCACAACAGGTAGGTTTGAAGGCACTTCAAGGATTCCTTGGTTTTGCTAACTACTACCGGAGATTTATCAAGGGATTCTCTTCGGTAGTAGCACCTCTGACTAGTCTTACCAAAAAAGGGGCTGACCGATACCATTGGTCACCGGAGGCTCAGTCAGCCTTCGAATCCTGAAGAAATTGTTTTGCTCTGCACCTATATTAAGACATGTTGATGTCACCCTTCCCTTCATAGTGGAGGTGGATGCCTCGGAAATTGGGGTGGGGGCTGTCCTGTCTCAGCGTTCTGGTCTACAGGACAAGACCCATCCCTGTGCCTACTTCTCACGTAGATTTTCCCCTGCTGAAAGAAACTACGATGTGGGTAACAGGGAGCTCCTTGTTATCAAGTTGGCCTTTCAGGAGTGGCGTCATTGGCTGGAGGGTGCAGAGCATACTATTGTTGTGTATACTGACCATAAGAACCTGGAGTACATTGAGGGGGCAAAGAGACTTACCCCCAGACAAGCCCGTTGGTCCATGTTCTTTTCTCGCTTCAGATTCGTGATCACGTACACTCCAGGTTCTAAAAACGTCAAGGCAGATGCTCTCTCTAGATGTTTCGAGCCTTAGACAACTCAGTCAACATTTCCAGAGGGTATCCTACCCTCCAAGGTGGTGTTAGCTGCCGTTGACACCTGGGAGGATTGGGCAGCTACACTAGCTACTTGCCAGTTAGATTCCCCGGAAGGGAAACCGGAAGGGGTTCTCTTCGTGCCACTTCCTTTCCGATTACAAGTCATGCAGTTGTTCCATACCCATAAGAACGCTGGTCACCCTGGGGTCGCTCGCACTATGGATCTGCTCACTAGGTGTGTGTGGTGGCCTTCATTGGCCTCAGATTGTAAGGAATTTGTCAGGGAGTGTGTTGTCTGCGCCAGGAGTAAGCCTTCCCGCCTGGCTCCGGTGGGCACCCTACAATCTTTGCCAGTGCCAAATGAACAGTGGACCCATCTGTCCATGGACTTCATTGGCGAGCTCCCCAGGTCCGAGGGCATGACAGTCATTTGGGTAATCGTAGACAGATTCAGTAAGATGGCACACTTTGTTCCACTTAAAGGATTTCCCTCAGCCCAGGAATTGGCCGACCTCTTCATACAACATATCTTCTGGTTACATGGTATCCCGGACGATGTGGTTTCTGATAGAGGAGTCCAATTTGTATCAAAATTTTGGAGGGCCTTTTGCCATACGTTGGGTATGAACCTGTCTTTTTCATCGGGGTATCACCCACAAACCAACGGGCAGACCGAGAGGGTTAATCAAGCTCTGGAGCAGTTCCTGAGATGCTATGTAGCGGATGCACAAACCGAATGGGTTAGGTTTTTACCCTTCGCGGAGTTTGCGCACAACAACCTGAAAGGTTCGTCAACAGGGTTGTCCCCTTTTCAGGTTGTATCGGGAAAATCCCCTAAGTTTTCCCCATTTCCGGTGTGTTCCTCTCCCTTCCCGGCCCTGGAGGATTGGCAGAAGACTTTAAGGGAACTTTGGGGACAAGTGAAGAGGAATTTGGGAGTGGCCTTTCAGAGACAAAAAAGACAGGCCGACAAGAGACGCTCTGTTGAGTGGCACTTTACTCCAGGAAACAAGGTGTGGGTGTCAACCAGACATTTGGCACTCAGACAACCGTCCACCAAATTGGGTCCCAGGTTCATAGGGCCTTATCCGGTGGTCAAGAGGATCAAAGATGTCTCTTATGTTATTGATCTTCCAGCCAGCATGAGATGTGGGAGATCATTCCACGTGTTTCTACTGAAGCCGGCAGTGTATGTGGATTCCTCTCCCCCCCCCCTCCCTCTGGTAATAGAGGGTCAGACAGAATATGAAGTTGAAAAGATCTTGGATTCTCGCCTAGTGCAGAATTCGGTGCAGTATCTGGTCCATTGGAAAGGGTATGGTGTGGAGGACAGGTTCTGGGTGCCAGAGTATCGCATGCATGCTGAGAGATTGAGGAAGAGATTTCACCAGTTACATCCTGGGAAACCGTGTAGGAAGTGTCCGGAGTCCACTCCTCAAAGGGGGGGGTACTGTGAACAATAGCGGAGCCGCCGCCGTGCAGGGCAGCATGGCGGCGGCCTCCGCGTCCCAGCCGGCGGTTTCCGAAACTCACACGGAGCCGCTGGCGCAGAGCAGGGCAGGCACCGCCGCCGCTGATAGGATGGCGGCAGGTCCTGCTACTCAGCCGGCGGACTTCCGTGTGCGGGCGTGCGCTGACCAGGGACATGGCCTCTCAGAGATTCAGAGGCAGCGGGTCATGCGTACGCGCGCGAGGTCGGCAGGATCTTTATTCCCTGAGGAGACAGGTCAGCTGATCCGGCGATCAGCTGACCTTAGCCAGCCAATCGCATGCTGACTTGAGCTCCAGCCCCCTGGGCGGGCTGGTGGAACTGGGCTTCAGCATTTAAGCCCACAGATGTAATTTGCTCACTGACTGCTGTCGTGAATACTTAGGTGTAAATGCTCAGACCTTAGCTCAGTTCCCTGGTGTTGATATTAAGGACATCACACCTCAGTCTAGGACCGTATTGTATATTTATCTGTGTCTTGACTTTGGCTATCCCTGACTACTCTCTCCTCTTCTCGATTTTGTACCTTTGCCTATCTGATTCTTAGTTGCCGACCCTGCCTGTTTAACGGACTCTGAATCAGCCTTCTGTTCTTGTACTGCTACCGTCTCTCTGTTGCCGAACCTCTGCCTGTCTGACCTTTCTCTTTTCCCCAGTGGAACGTCTCCCACTGGTGGGATATCTCTGAGGCAGGGAACACACTTGACTGTTTTCGTGCGCATTTTCTGCACAGAAAAACTGAGAACTCCTGTTAATCAATGTGCTAGTACACACTTACTGTGTTCTTCGCGCACAGAAAAAAAACTGACATCCTGCATCCTGATTCTGCACATTTTGGCCGTTTTCTGTATCAATTACATCAACTGCTGTGAAAAACGCGCGCATTTTCCTGCATGGAAACACACTTAGTGTGCAGAAAAAGTATGCAAAAACGCGTGCGGAAAACTGAAAGTCAAGTGTGTTCCCTGCCTGAGGCTTGCCTCTCCGAGACGCCTGCCCTAGCAGACGATTACTGCCAGGTGCTCAGATCCCAATCTTCACTTGGGCCGAGGATCTCACACACGGGGTTCCCATTCAGAGGTAACCACACCTCTGAGGAATCACCGTGTGGTGGATATTTCCACAGTCTTGTGTATTGTACATGTTGATTGTTATACTTTCTGCTACGGTATCCAGAGGTTAGTTACACTTGCATTATTGGCGATTCTGCAGATCATCAATAATCAGGTGACATCTGCATTGTTGGTGATACTGCAGATCGCCAATAATCAGATTCTCTCTGCTTACTAACACCGATCGTTACATGCAGCGTGTTTTAGTATATCTAGTACTTCCCATTGTAGTCTAGGATATTTGAACTTCCCATTTAAGTTTCTTGTTAGTCCGTTCCTCTGGACCAATGGGGATCCTTGGCGGCAAATTCAAATAAGCCCATAAGGGCTTGTTCACAACTAGGGATCGCCCTAAGAGCACTTGTGCCATGATTCCGTATGAGTAGTGTGTTCACATCTGAGCGGTTTGATTTCGATCCGCTCGCCAAAGCGCTGCCTGTACCATTTTTGGGGCGCTTGAAAAAACGCTTTGTATAGCGGTTTTCCCAGTGCTTTCATGAATAAATACATTGTATTTATTCATTTCCGGGTGAAAGAGTTCACTTCCTGACTGACGTCGTGAAGTGAAAAAACAGAATCGCTCTGCAAAACTGCTTAAAAATGCGTTTTATAAACCAAATCGAAAACCGGTGGCGTAATCGATTTCGATTTTAGATGTGAACAAAGCCTAACTGGAGGTTCATATTTTGGCATTGTACTTTTTGTTTTTTTTTCTAAAGTAAACCTGGAGCTTTAGAAAAAAAAAAAGTCAAACTTACCTCAGTACGGGGGGAGTCCTTGGATGCTCCAGAGGCTTCCCTGATGTCCATGATCCCTCCACTGCTGGCCGCAACTCTTTTCCTCTTTGTGGCCACAATCCCCTTCACGCACGAATGCGGACACACTGGGCAGACGCCCAGAAAGTCGTACTTAAACAGTAGCGTGGAGCCACTTGTGCACAAAGAAAAACATGCATGAGTGGCTCTGTGGTACTGCACAAGCATGGGCCAGTGTGGCCACACTTGTACACGGAGGTCAGCATGGACACAAGCAATCTTAGACTTTAATGTGGAATACAAAAGTGGTCCCAGGGTGGGAACAGAGGGGCTTTCGAAGACCAGGGAAGCCTCGGAAACATCCGGAAGCTTCCCCCTTCTGGTGAGTAACTTCTTTTTTAATATTCAGGTTTAATTTTAAGAGGAACTGTAGTGAAAATAACACAATTGCTAACTTTTTTTTTACAATATTCATTTATAAATGATTTACTCAGCGTTTGCTCATTGTAAAATCTTTTCTCACCAGAATTTACCTGAAATTTAACAAAGGTGGTGACATCTTTTAGTCCCCCCCAGGTGATCTCTGTGCATAGGACTCTCAGTAAGCAAACATTCTGCAGAGGGAGATACGGCTTGCTTGGCAGTTGGAAACATCTGTTATTTCCTACAATGCAACAAGGTTTACAGACAGTAAAGGTCAGGGCCTTGGCTATGACATCACACTTTGTGAGGGGTTTTACCACAATATCAGCCATGTAGTTGTTTCTGATGATCTATTCAAGAAAAGATAAAGATTTATTATGGTAAAAGGGTTATTGGCTACTGACTGAGATGAAATTCAATGCTGGGTTAAAGTTCCTGAAGTGAAAAAAAACCTCATGATATAATGAATTAGTTGTGTAATACAGATAGTGAATAGAACATTGGTAGCAAAGAAAATAGTGTCCTATTTTTATCAGGTATATAGCTTTTTTATTTTTTTTATAACATTGCATCATTCTCTAATAATTGCAGTTTCTGCAAAACACTCATTTTAAATGATTTCACAGAGCAGGCTACTAATCTGTTGAACTTTTATCTGCAGAAAAAACATAAACAAAGAAGAAACAATGAGAGACAGTTGAAATAAGTGCTTCAAAAGACAGTGCTGTCCACGACCTTATAAAGTTGCAGAGCTCACAGAAACTTTTTTGCATAGATAACAACTGAAGTTTCTGAACTCTTCCTGTACTGGAAACAATATGAGACTCATATCTGTGCTAAAAAGGTTTTATTTCCTAGCTGTACTACACATACAAATCATTATATCATAAGTTTATTTTCACTTCTCTTTCTGGTTGTAGGATATCACCTAATAGGGCACTAATAAATTAGGGCCATGGAGTTTTTAAATATGAATTGGCTCTTGTTCTATATGATTATTATACTGCTATTTCAAAGATACACACAAGTGTTGTTTATGTTACTATATTTAAATGCACTGCCCTTCCCACCCCTTCCTCTGTATAATCTTGGAAACATGACATTTATAAAGCATGAGCCTGATCTCTATAGTGATGAATATGGCTTGTGTCCTTTCAGCTGCTGCTTCTGATTCTTGGCTCATTGTCTTTGGAGACTGACTCTCTCCTTTTGATACAAGACATCTGCTGTCCTCCAAGTCATGGATGTTGTTGGCTTGCAATCGGGTGAAATGATTCATCCCCAGATGGGCAAAACAACACATAGTCCACATCATTGTGAAGTTTAGCAGTATTCTTTCCTGAGATTCCTCATTATCACTGCTGCCAGCCTTACATTCCAGCAGAAGGAGAAGATTGCATTTAAAAAGGGAGCTCATTATATATCATTACCCTGTTTAGTGTAACACATAATCCTTTCTGTTTATGAGATGTGGTGAGATCATCAGCAAACCTGTTGACTTTTTTTTCACAGAGGCAAAGCTCATCGTATTAGCATAACTTTATTACTATAATCAAAATGAGCGAGGGCATTAGTGTGATCTTAAACTTCACATTGGGGATGTATTTCTGACATGTGGGACATCAGGTTCCTCAAGTAGCTTTGGAAGCAATTTTTAGCATCTGCAAAAGAAATGCAAATTACTATTCTAAACTGAGCAATAAATAGACGCAGAGAATATAAATGAAATCACATGCTTACATACAGTATACCTAGATAAATGTATACTTATATAAAGGTTTGAGTTTTTTATAACCCATTCCATACTGATGTAGGTGAAATCAACTGTATGTCCCAGGGGTTTAGCTAGAGATCATGGTGTCCCATAGCAAAGTTTTCATGGGGCTCTCCAGGGGCGTTTCTTGGTCAGTGTGGCGGGGCGACCGCCCTGGGTGCAGATCGACAAGTAGAAGAGGGGAAGGGGGAAGAAGGGAGAAGGACATAACTGCTAGGGAGCTGGTGATGGGCGGTGCAGCCAAATGGAAGAAGAGAGAAGATTACCAGCGCAATCACCTTCCTTTGCTCCTCCTAGGCTGCCATGTGTCAGACGTCAAGTCATCATCACGTCACCACCGCGTGATGACACCTGATGTCCTGTAGCGGAACTGCAGTCTGTCAGTGTGCAGCGCCCCTGGAGGAGTCGGCTTTCAGGGCTCTCTTTGCCTGTGTGTTTTCTGGTCCCTGCCTCCTCCTGGATGAGCGGCTGGTCACTAGTAAGTAGGCAGATCTACTTGTGACCTGTGGCTGTGTGACTGTCCCTAAAGAGTAAGGGTTCGCAAGTCCATGAGGAAGAGGGGGTCTCAATTTTTTACACCCTTGCCCTGGGTGCAATTTAGCCTAGAAACTGCCCTGGGGCCCTCAGATGTAGGCACTCTTAAGTAATGCAACTTGCCCTTACCGTATGAGTATGAGCTAATTGGGTAATTTACATTCTCATGCAATTTACACTGCACACAGTTCATGGGCACTGGGACAAAGTCAGAGGGTGAAGAAACACATAAAAGTTAATGGTGAATACATTAAGTACCCTCTGGGTAGTGGCGCACCTAGGGCATCTGACACCCGGTGCAGAGTATTATAAGACACCCCCCCTATAGGAAATATAGTTGCCCCAGTATACGTAATAAAGTTGCCCCCAGTATAGGTAGTATAGCTGCTGCCCCCAGTGTAGGTAGTATAGCTGCTGCCCCCTATGTAGGTAATATAGTGGACCCCAGTATAGCTAATATAGTGGCACCCAGTATAGCTAGTATAGTGGCCCCCAGTATAGCTAGTATAGTGGCCCCCAGTATAGCTAGTATAGTGGCCCCCAGTATAGCTAGTATAGCGTCCCCCAGTGTAGGTAATATAGCTGCCCCCAGCGTAGCTAGTATAGTGGCCCTCAGTATAGCTAGTATAGTGGCCCACAGTATAGCTCCCCCCAGTATAGCTGGTATAGTGGCCCCCAGTATAGCTAGTATAGTGGCCCCCAGTATAGATAGTTTAGTGGCCCCCAGTATAGCTAGTATAGTGGCCCCCAGACCCCAGTTTAGCTGCCCCCAGTGTAGGTAGTATAGTGGCCCCCAGTATAGCTGCCCCCAGTGTAGGTAGTATAGTGGCCCCAGGAGGGGTGGGCAGCGCAAGAAGGAGAGGCAGTAGGGTCAGCGGTGGAGCGGGGGGAAAGATCTCCCTCACCTGGGTCACCTCGTTCAGCGCTCGCCCACTCCAAAATGCGGCAGGCAGGTAGGGCGGGCGGGCGAGAGGAGAATAACACACCTCACTTCCGCATTCCAGCTGCTGGAACGCTGCGTCGCCGTCATGTGCCACATCTCCGCTTTCAATGCCGCTCACTGTGCTTCCGCTCATAAGGAAGCAGGAGGCTTCCCGCAGGGCAACTGCTTTGCGGTATTGGTTTTTGACCCTGCATAGTTTGGCATGCGAAAGCAAATGCATATTTGCATGAGCAACACCTCATGATAAGCCAATTAGGCCAGATTTGCAAAGCCAGATTTGTTAGGGTTAAACTTGGTGTTTGAGCACGCATATATTTTCTTGTTCTAAGTATTTTCTTAGTTGTATTCTTTGGCGGCAGGTGGTGGATGGCTTGCTCTAGGTGGTGTGAGCTGTCTGCGCCTGTCCTCCTCCCTCCCTCCCCCCCCCCTTCTGGAGTGTTGTGTGTAAGCCAGCCGTGAGCTCCAAAGCTTGGGGTGGCCCATGCTTCACTCCTTTCCCATGTGGTGCCCCCAAGTTAATGCACATGTAGCAGAATGCAATGGACGTTAAGGTAAGTGCCTGTTTTTAACATTGGGAGGTGGGTGCGGGTCATTGCTCTGAAGAGGAGCCGTAGAGGAAGATTTATAAATCTTCCTCTACGGCTCCTCTTCAGAGCAATGACGCACCCTCCTCCAGCTCATATGTTTACCTTTGTGTAGCAACGCAGCAGCAGCTCAGCAGAGTCTCCTTCAGACTAGCAGCGAGAGAGGTCTCCTCACAGTAACTTTATAAGAAGGCTCACATGCTGTATAACTCGCTCTGCTGTGTGGGGACCATCAGAATAGAATAAACCACAGCTGTACTCAGCAAGAGGCTCCCCTCTTGTATAATGGACTGCCCCAATTCCCCGTCGCCGTCAGTTTTCTCAGGGGACAGCCGACAGTAGTTAGATAAAGACAAAGACACTCTGCACAGCAAAAATATATGCTGTGCTCATTCTTACTGTTGTTGGCAAATTGATTTAAAGTGCTTACAGAAAAAGTAAAAGTTTGATAGAATTCCTTTTTAAATATATCATGTAGCTAGCCTAGCGCTAGCTACATGATTCCCCCCTCCCTGCGGCGTCCCTCCCACCCCTCCGATCCCCACCGGCGCAATCACCCATCCGGAAATCCTGTTCTGAACGGGATTTCCAGGAGGGCTTCCCCCGTCACCATGACGACACACGTCGTGACGTCATCGACGTCGTGACGTCACAGGGAGACCCGATCCACCCCTCAGCGCTGCCTGGCACTGATTGGCCAGGCAGCGCACGGGGTCTCGCCTGGGGGGGCCTTGCATCGCAGCAGATCTGCGGCGGGCGGCGGCGATCGGACACAACACGCAGCAAGCAAAGTGCTTGCTGCGTGTTTTAAAAAAAAATATTCAAATCGGCCCAGCGGGGCCTGAGCGGTGACCTCCGGCGTCTCTGGACGAGTCTAGCTCGTCCAGAACGCTAGGGAGGTTAAGGGGCCAGAGTCAAGCGGTCTGGAACAGTTTAATCATGACTTAAAGAACTTTAACCAAGGATTGAGCTTCATCCCAATCAGTAGCTGATACCCCCTTTCCCACGAGAAATCTTTACTTTTTCTCAAATAGATCATCTGGGGGTCTGTATGGCTGATGTGGTGGTTAAACCCCTCCTACAGTGTAATGTCATAACCATGGTCCTGTGAACTTCATTGCATTGTGGGAAATATTGGCTTTTTCCAACTGCCAAGCAAGCAATATCTCCCTCTGTGCATAATAATCTCAGTAACAAAAATTCCATACAGATCACCTGGCAAAACTAAAGATGTCACCAAACCTTGCGCAATGGCTAATGTAAGAGCTGTGTAGGAGAGCAGAACATTAGTTGTTGTTATTATTATTATTATTAATTGTATAGTGCTGACAACTTCTGCAGTGCTTTACAGAGTACATATATTTATGCCACTAACTGTCCCTCAGAGGACCTCACAATCTAATTCCTCCCATAGCCATTTATCCATTGTAGTCTAGGGCTATTTTTATGGGAATCTGATTAACTTATCTGTAAGTTTTGGGATGTGGGAGGAAATTAGTGTGTTCAGAGGAAACCCATAGGGAGAACATTCAAACTTCATTTAGAGAGTGCCCTGGCCGGGATTCGAACCGGAGACCCAACACAGCAAGGCAAGAGCACTAACCACTATGCCACTTGATTATACTGCTATCAAGTACCAGGGACCCAGCACAGCAAGGCGAGAGCACTAACCACAATGCCACTTGATTATTCTGCTATCAAGTACCAGGGACCCAGCACAGCAAGGCGAGAGCACTAACCACTATGCCACTTGATTATTCTGCTATCGAGTACCAGGGACCCAGCACTGCAGGGCAAGAGCACTAACCACTATTCCACTTGATTATACTGCTATCAAGTACCAGGGACCCAGCACAGCAAGGCGAGAGCACTAACCACAATGCCACTTGATTATTCTGCTATCAAGTAGAGGCGTAGCTAGGGTTTTCAGCGCCCGGGGACAAAGACTATTAATGCGCCCCCTAAGGTGAAGGGTCGTGACCAAATGTGGGCGTGGTTATGGGTGCTCCACATTTGGTCACGCCCCTTCAAATGTACATGGAGGTTAGCAGGCTCACGCTCACCCACCCTCCCTCAGTATGTACCTTCCAGCATGTTCCAAGACAAATTCAGCAATCATGAGCCCCCCCCCCCCCATCAAGACAAATTCCGCAATCATGAGCAAACATGAGGCCCCCAACATGACCAACTCAGCAATCATGAGGCCCCCAACAAGACAAATTTAGCAATCCTGAGGCCCCCAACAAGACAAATTCAGCAATCATGAGGCCCCTAACAAGAAAAATTCAGCAATCATGAGGCCCCTAACAAGACAAATTCAGCGATCTTGATTCCCCCAACAAATCATGAGGCCCCCAACAAGACAAATTCAGTAACCATGAGGCCCCCAACAAGACAAATTCAGCAGTCATGAGGCACATAAATAGACAGCATTTCACATAAATAGGTAGAATGCCCCCTTAATATAGTAGACACCTCTCACCTGGCAGCAGTTCCCCAAAATACACTCAATCTGACAGCAGTGCTTCCCCAAAAATAGGTAGCCCCAGGTCTATAGGTGTCCCCAGAATAGGTGGCCAGCAGTATAGATGTCCCCAGAACAGGTAGCCAGGGGTAGAGATGTCCACAGAACAGGTAGCCAGGGGTATATGTGCCCAGTATATGTAGGCAGGGGTATGTGTCCCCAGTATATGTAGCCAGAGGTATATGTGCCCAGTATATGTAGCCAGGGGTATATATGCCCAGTATATGTAGCCAGGGGTATATGTACCCAGTATATGTAGTTAGGGGTATATGTGCCCAGTATATGTAGGCAGGGGTATATGTGCCCAGAGTAGGTAGCCAGGGGTATATGTGCCCAGAGTAGGTAGCCAGGGGTATATGCCCAGTATATGTAGGCAGGGGTATATGTGCCCAGAGTAGGTAGCCAGGGGTATGTGCCCAGAGTAGGTAGCCAGGGGTATATGTGCCCTGAGTAGGTAGCCAGGGGTATATGTGCCCAGAGTAGGTAGCCAGGGGTATATGTGCCCAGAGTAGGTAGCCAGGGGTATATGCCCAGTATATGTAGGCAGGGGTATATGTGCCCAGAGTAGGTAGCCAGGGGTATATGTGCCCAGAGTAGGTAGCCAGGGGTATATGTGCCCAGAGTAGGTAGCCAGGGGTATATGCCCAGTATATGTAGGCAGGGGTATATGTGCCCAGAGTAGGTAGGCAGGGGTATATGTGCCCAGAGTAGGTAGCCAGGGGTATATGTGCCCAGAGTAGGTAGCCAGGGGTATATGTGCCCAGAGTAGGTAGCCAGGGGTATATGTGCCCAGAGTAGGTAGCCAGGGGTATATGCCCAGTATATGTAGGCAGGGGTATATGTGCCCAGAGTAGGTAGCCAGGGGTATATGTGCCCAGAGTAGGTAGCCAGGGGTATATGTGCCCAGAGTAGGTAGCCAGGGGTATATGTGCCCAGAGTAGGTAGCCAGGGGTATATGTGCCCAGAGTAGGTAGGTAGCCAGGGGTATATGCCCAGTATATGTAGGCAGGGGTATATGTGCCCAGAGTAGGTAGCCAGGGGTATATGCCCAGTATATGTAGGCAGGGGTATATGTGCCCAGAGTAGGTAGCCAGGGGTATATGCCCAGTATATGTAGGCAGGGGTATATGTGCCCAGAGTAGGTAGCCAGGAGTATGTGCCCAGAGTAGGTAGCCAGGGGTATATGTGCCCTGAGTAGGTAGCCAGGGGTATATGTGCCCAGAGTAGGTAGCCAGGGGTATATGTGCCCAGAGTAGGTAGCCAGGGGTATATGCCCAGTATATGTAGGCAGGGGTATATGTGCCCAGAGTAGGTAGCCAGGGGTATATGTGCCCAGAGTAGGTAGCCAGGGGTATATGTGCCCAGAGTAGGTAGCCAGGGGTATATGCCCAGTATATGTAGGCAGGGGTATATGTGCCCAGAGTAGGTAGGCAGGGGTATATGTGCCCAGAGTAGGTAGCCAGGGGTATATGTGCCCAGAGTAGGTAGCCAGGGGTATATGTGCCCAGAGTAGGTAGGTAGCCAGGGGTATATGCCCAGTATATGTAGGCAGGGGTATATGTGCCCAGAGTAGGTAGCCAGGGGTATATGCCCAGTATATGTAGGCAGGGGTATATGTGCCCAGAGTAGGTAGCCAGGGGTATATGCCCAGTATATGTAGGCAGGGGTATATGTGCCCAGAGTAGGTAGCCAGGGGTATATGCCCAGTATATGTAGGCAGGGGTATATGTGCCCAGAGTAGGTAGGCAGGGGTATATGTGCCCAGAGTAGGTAGCCAGGGGTATATGTGCCCAGAGTAGGTAGCCAGGGGTATATGTGCCCAGAGTAGGTAGGTAGCCAGGGGTATATGCCCAGTATATGTAGGCAGGGGTATATGTGCCCAGAGTAGGTAGCCAGGGGTATATGCCCAGTATATGTAGGCAGGGGTATATGTGCCCAGAGTAGGTAGCCAGGGGTATATGCCCAGTATATGTAGGCAGGGGTATATGTGCCCAGAGTAGGTAGCCAGGAGTATGTGCCCAGAGTAGGTAGCCAGGGGTATATGTGCCCTGAGTAGGTAGCCAGGGGTATATGTGCCCAGAGTAGGTAGCCAGGGGTATATGTGCCCAGAGTAGGTAGCCAGGGGTATATGCCCAGTATATGTAGGCAGGGGTATATGTGCCCAGAGTAGGTAGCCAGGGGTATATGTGCCCAGAGTAGGTAGCCAGGGGTATATGTGCCCAGAGTAGGTAGCCAGGGGTATATGCCCAGTATATGTAGGCAGGGGTATATGTGCCCAGAGTAGGTAGGCAGGGGTATATGTGCCCAGAGTAGGTAGCCAGGGGTATATGTGCCCAGAGTAGGTAGCCAGGGGTATATGTGCCCAGAGTAGGTA
Source organism: Hyperolius riggenbachi (assembly GCF_040937935.1). Classification (NCBI taxonomy): domain Eukaryota; kingdom Metazoa; phylum Chordata; class Amphibia; order Anura; family Hyperoliidae; genus Hyperolius; species Hyperolius riggenbachi. The sequence continues at coordinate 95,014,968 of NC_090649.1, forward strand.
GGTAGCCAGGGGTATATGCCCAGTATATGTAGGCAGGGGTATATGTGCCCAGAGTAGGTAGCCAGGGGTATATGCCCAGTATATGTAGGCAGGGGTATATGTGCCCAGAGTAGGTAGCCAGTGGTATATGCCCAGTATATGTAGGCAGGGGTATATGTGCCCAGAGTAGGTAGCCAGGGGTATATGCCCAGTATATGTAGGCAGGGGTATATGTGCCCAGAGTAGGTAGCCAGGGGTATATGTGCCCAGAGTAGGTAGGTAGCCAGGGGTATATGTGCCCAGAGTAGGTAGTCAGGGGTATATGTGCCCAGAGTAGGTAGCCAGGGGTATATGTGCCCAGAGTAGGTAGCCAGAGTAGGTAGGCAGGGGTATATGTGCCCAGAGTAGGTAGCCAGGGGTATATGTCCAGTATATGTAGGCAGGGGTATATGTGCCCAGAGTCAGGTCAGGTGTCCCCCTCCCCAGCAGGAGGGGAGCAGCGCAGAGAAGAGCTGCTCTCCCTTCCTCGCTGTCCCCTCCAATGTCTGGTGGCTGGCAGCGGCGGGCGGAACTTACCTCCGTCTCGTCGCAGCGCCGGATAGATCTGCCACTACTCTGGTCTGGTCCAGACCAGAGCAGCGGCTGCGCACCCGAACTTCCGGCCGGCGCTGGAGCGAGACGGAGGTGAGTTCCGCCCGCCGCTGCCAGCCACCCGGACATTGGAGGGGACAGCGAGGGAGGGAGAGAGCACCTAAGGTGAGGGAAGGAGGGGGGATATGGCTCCCCTTCCCCACCGTCCGCACAGCTCTCCCTCTACTCTGCGCTGCTCCCCTCACCCCCCGGAAAAAAACCAAAAAAAAAACCGCAGCTCAGCCAGGCGGAGGGCGCCCTTGGGGACCAGGCGCCCCGGGGCACTTGTCCTACCCCGACCCCCCCTAGCTCCGCGCTTCCAGCACAGCAAGGCGAGAGCACTAACCACAATGCCACTTGATTATTCTGCTATCAAGTACCAGGGACCCAGCACAGCAAGGCGAGAGCACTAACCACTGTGCCACTTGATTATTCTGCTATCAAGTACCAGGGACCCAGCACTGCAGAGCAAGAGCACTAACCACTATGCCACTTGATTATACTGCTTTCAAGTAACAAAAGGAATCTGTGAAATGCTTGATTGGAAGTGAGGTAGTGTCTTGCTTACACAGTCTGAGTCTTTGTCCTTTTCAGTGACTCAGTTCTCACATCTTCTCTATGTGGGTTAGGAAAGGAGCTGCTGTTGTGATGGCTATACCTCACAGCCTCATAGTCACCTCACAGCTCAGAAGGAATGATGGCAAGACATTCAGTTTTTAAAAGACGATACATTGCCCTACAGTAAACAACACATTACCTCAGGTTACAAGCAGTAACTTACACATGTCTGTACGGTACATAGGACCCTTCCCACCAGACGGTGACTGTGAGTGTATGTGAGTGATTAAACCACCCACGTTACATGTGCAAATCTTTTAATTATTAAAAACAACCGGCTTCAAAATAATGTACATCATGTAGTGTGCCATCATTGTACTCATCGTCTAACATGTTTTGTTCTTGATTGATGTCTTCAGGGCTCTTCATACAGGGTCCTCCTATTTTATCTTCCTTCATCAGTTTTTTAGTTCTTGATTGAAGTCTTTATTTAGGATCCAGGGTCCAAGTATTCATTGTTCAAACTCATGGCACCAACTAATGGTAATTCTGGTTGGCACACTTATGCTGGGAATCCCTGAGTGACATCATCCACCATAAATGTATGGTTATGACCATAATGGTGCCTCTATCTATAAGAACCCTAGCATGAGCACAAAATGGGAGCAGGAGCCCTTAAAGAGACTCTGTAACAAATTGTTTATCTTTATTTCTTCTATGCTATAAGTTCCTATGCCTTTTCTAATGTGGTCTGGCTTACTGCAGCTTTTCCTAATTGCACAGTAGCTGTGTTATCTCTGTTATATGATCTAATCTTCTCTCTATAGTCTGCACAGTCAGGCTGAGGCAGTCAGACTGGAATGTGCAGGGCTGCTTGTGATTAGCTAGAAGCTGTACACACCCCCTGCAGGCTCTGTGTGACTAACACACTCTGCTTAGCTGAGCCTATTAGAAGCTGGTTAGTTTGTTTGTAAACACTGCCTAAAACTGGCAATTACAAGCCAGGTTTGCAGCAGAGAATGGCAGAAACAGCACAGAGGGGACCAGGAGCACATAATGAATAGAATGGTATGCTTTTTATTGTAAGAATTTCAGAGTACAGATTCTCTTTAAGGGAAAAAAACAGCACCCCCATAGGTGCTTACTATAAAAGTCGTGATTTGTGGCAAATGACTGAAATGTTGGCGCAGAGAGGAGCCTGATTAGCGGCAATGAAAGTACATTTTGGTGCCTGATAGCATTGCAGACGCCTGAGGCTTGCAGAAATGCTAATTGCGGCATTGCATAAGGCACTTGCCGTGAAGGGGCGGAGGGTTTAGGCGCCACCGGGGGGGGGGGGAGAAGTTAGGGTTTAGGCACCCCTGGGTGGGGGTCTTAGGGTTAGACACCACCCAGGCGGGTTAGTGTTAGGCATCGGTAGAGGGTGGGTTCTGTGTAAAAGTAGGGTTAGGATTAGCTATAGTAAAATATCAGTAAACATTACAGATATTTTACTGTTGGAATCCGGCAGTAGAATATCGCTAATTGTAGCAATATTTTACTAGCTGCAATCGCCTGCGCCCTTTTTTCCAGGCACCTTTTTGCCTGTATACGTATGTGCATACATACAGCATTTGTATTGGGCAGCATGCCTGCCTTTGCCTTTGAACATTACAGGCTTGGCTCCATATTCTTACATGAAGATCAAGATGCAGTAACAGATTACTTTCTCACATAGAGAACTATATTAAAAAACACTTTTCTATGCCGCACACATCTCACTTTATTTTTTGCTCTTCATGAAAGTGATCCTTTTAACTCCCTAATGACCGCGTCACCCCAAGTGGAGTGAACACGGCAGCAGCCCCAGGACCGCCTAATGGCTCATGCCTATGACAGCTGATCGCTGTGATTGGCTGGCAGGGGGAGGGAGGGGCAGGTAGGAAAAAAAATGATAATATTTATTTAAAAAAAAAAAAGATACAAATAAATAAAAAAATTAAATAAATAAACATGCCGGCAGGGATCAGAGCCCACCAACTGAAAGCTCTGTTAGTGGGCAGAAAGGGGGGGGGGGTCACTTGTGTGCTGAGTAGTACGGTCCTGCAGCGAGGCCTTAAAGAGAACCCGAGGTGGGGTTCTAAGAATGATATCCGCACACAGAGGCTGGGTCTGTCTATACAGCCCAGCCTCTGTTGCTATGCCCCCCCCTGCGCTCTGCTATGCCCCCATAAATCACAGCCGCGCTATTGACACGCAGTGGGCTGTGTTTACCTATGTAGTGTCACTCTCGCCGCTCCCCCTGCCTCCTGCATAGCTCCAGGTCCCCGCCCGCGTCCCTTCTCTCCCCGCTGATTGGAGGGAAGGGACGCGGGCGGGGACCGGAGCTATGCAGGAGGCGGGGGGAGCGGCGAGAGTGACACTACATAGGTAAACACAGCCTGCTGCGACACACTGCGTGTCGACAGCGCAGCTGTGATTTATGGGGGCATAGCAGAGAGCAGCGGGGGCCTGGGGGGACACTACATAGCAACAGAGGCTGGGCTGTATAGGCAGACCCAGCCTCTGTGTGCGGCTATCATTCTTAGAACCCCACCTCAGGTTCTCTTTAAAGCTGCAGTAGCCTAAATTGTAAAGATACCCTGGTCGGGAGTAAGACCACGGTCCTCAAGAGGTTCATTATACAGGGCTTGTCTATGAGACTTATTCAGTAAAAGTTACAAAACATTAACATTTAATTTTTCTTTACTAAGTCAGTTGCTGTGTGCATTACATTTTGAATTCTTGAGACATTTGTATTGGACAAGACTGCTTTGTTCTACCGGCTCCACTCTTGCTTATTTCTGTCTGATGTAATGCATATACTGGTGCTGCACAAGCCAATTTGTAATGTAATGTTATTTAAAACTACTTTTACTTTTCAGTTTTTTTCAGCTTTTGTCATTCTGATTTTACAGTTTTGCGATTATATTTCCATTATTATAATCGCAGCTCTAAAAGCTACTGCGGTTCTATAGAAAGCATACAGTAAGTACACCAATTCTCATACAGAATGGCTTGAAATTCCCATTCTTCTCTATAAATAATTTGACTTACAGAGCAAGAGGTGACATTTTGGCTCACTGAAATCAGATTTTGGTATATTTAACGGAGAGAAGGGAAAGCCTTTTTTTCACCCTTTGAAGCTTGGAATTTATTAAGACATTAGAACAGACTGATATTCCCATTTACCATTCCCCTAGCATGTACATTTTGCTCCTTCCAGATGCTCCTTTTACTGCCTGATGAAGAAGCAGTAGAAGAGAGTGTTTACTGCCTGATGAAGCAGGTTGTATCCAGTGAAACGTGTTGCAAACCATTTTGGCATACTTTTTGTTTAAATAAATTATTTTCAGTGAAATACAGACTGTCAAGTCCAATTTGGGGAGGTAAGTCCCCTGTTAAACTTTTTTTTATTGGTTTATCCTCATCAGGCTCTTCTGATCAGAATTGTCTATTTTCTGAGCTAACCCCCCCCCCCCCCTCCCTTCTTGGTGGAGTCAGGATTAATCTCCCCACCTTCCTATATTGTGGTTGTCTTGGTGGTAACTGGTAACTCAGATTTGTGAGTATATTTTTACATACAGATCATTCAACGCTTTCTGAATTGGCATATTGCACTATTTGGGCTCTTAATATTTTTTGTCTTCCATTTACCATTCTTGTTAAGAAGATAATGTATTTTTTTCTGTTAGTATAAGCTCAACAGGGCAGGGAACATTGTTTACTGAAATCCTCTCAGGGCTTTCCTTTTGCTGCTTTTTTTTTTTATAATAAATGCATGCAGAAAGGAAGGACATCAGCAAAATAATGAAAATTGCAGGAAGCCGACTGCAATCTAATTTTAGGTAACAATTTTTGTGTTGTCTCGCAAACACTAAGGGCTCTTTCCCACCAGAGCCCACTTCTGGCGTTTTAACGCAAAGTCTATACTTTGCGTTAACCAAAGTAAAAGGAAAGTCCATAGACTTTCCTTTTACCTTTCACACCCGACGCTACGTTTCGATACGTTGCGGTACGACACGTCCCGGCGCATTTTATCGTCGGGAATCGCCGTTTCCCCTTCGGGGTAATTAACTACTACCACCGCTACTCAGCGTCGCACCGGAGTTTCCCGACGACACGCCGCAACGCGTGCAGGAGCCGTTCTCCTGCACGCTTTTGGTGTGTAACGAGCCTAAAGGATCAAACCCATGGTCTCTAGGGTGCATCAGGTTGACAAAGAGGGATGACACCCTCTGTACAATGTTCAATCAAAAAGTGATGGCACATCCAAGATGAATCTTTATTGGTTCCATATAAAACATATAACCAAGGTTTCAGAGCCACGTAGGCCAGTGCTGCTGCCACCCTCTGAGTACACATCGCTGTGCGCGAGTGTCTAGAGGAGTCTCCCATTAACCTTACAGGAGCTTGTTAACAGCAGCAGACAGATTTTTGCCCTCTAGCAAATTGTGCCTTGACAAAGGAGCCCTACGTTGCCTATATGTTTTATATGGAACCAATAAAGATTCACCTTGGATGTGCCAGCTCTTCTTGAATATTTGGAATCTAATTTTGCCTGATTGCAAAAGTCCTGCCTGCTGTATTAGTTATGGATTTCTTCTTGTGCTTCTAGCATCCAGTAAAAATTGTAAAACTCAATCGCAGACTAATCATAACAAAATGGCATTTTAAGATCCATAAAAAAATTGCATTGCCTTTGCATTTGCCATTGCATTCACCCCCATAGTACATCATTAGGGTCAACTTTGACCCTCTACATCATAGTCAGCAAGCACATTGTAGCCAATCAGGCTACACTCCCTCCTGGAGCCCCCCCCCCCCTTATAAAATGCAGGCAGCGTCAGGCATTGGACTCACTCGTGTGCCTGCAGTAATTAGAGAAGGGAGAGCTGCTGCAGACTCTCATAGGGAAAGCTTAGTTAGGCTCTTGTAGGCTTGTTAGCTTGCTAGTTGCTGATTCTTATTGCTAAAAAAAGCACCCCACAACAGCTCTTTTGAGAGCTAATCTTGTTCTTGTGATCGATTTTTTTTTTTTGTGTGTGTGGCCCACTTGCATTATATTTATATACAGCCCGGTCAGTCAGTCGCAGCTGGCCTTTGGCCCCTTAATTCAAACTGTGCCACTGCCAGGCCCAGCACATTCAGTGACTACCTGTGTGTGTGACAGGCAGCTGCACATTTGTAATCCCAATCACTGCACCTGTTCACTGTTTAGTCCACCTACCTACCTACGTACGTGAGCGCACGCATTGCTAATACCACCAGTCATTGCACCTGTTCACTGTACGTGTGTGTGACAGGTGCACATTTGTAATCCCCAGCAGCACTGCATATACCTACCTACCTGTTGTTCAGTGCACCCACCTACCCACGTGTGTGCACGCAGTGTAATATTTAATACCACCAGTCACTGTACCTGTTCATGGTACGTGTGTGTGACAGGTGCACATTTGTAATACCCAGCAGCACTGCATATACGTACCTGTTGTTCAGTGCTCCCACCTACCCATGTGAGCGCACGCAGTGTGCTATTTAATACCACCGTGCTATTTAATAGCACCAGTCACTGTAACTGTTCACGGTACATGTGTGTGACAGGTGCACATTTGTAATACCCATCACTGTATATACCTACCTGTTGTTCAGTGCACCCACCTACCTACGTGAGCGCATGCAGTGTGATATACTACTCTGTGCATACCTGTTCACTGCACCTGTGTAATAGTACATTGTATTAGTCAAGTCAGTGCATACCTTTCACTTCATCCCCCCCCCCCAATATGGCCAAAACAAAAGGCAGAGGCAGGCCACCTGGCAGGTCTGTTTGAGGTTGCGCTGTCGTGATTTTGTGCAGCCCTCGACCAAAGTACAGTGTTCAGAAGAAGACATGTGCCATCAACCCCCAATATTGTCAGGACGTAGTTGACTATTTAACACAGAACACCTTGTTTTTCTCAGCTTCTACACGGAAGCGTGACATATCTTCCTCCTCCTGCTCTGTTTCTGGCACTCCACTTAACACTCAGTCGGCCGCCACCACCAAAGTGCCATCACCCAGGGCTCAGTGGTGTGGACATTTTTTTGTGTGTCAGCCTCAGATGAGATCAATGCCATCTGTACTATCTGCCACCGAAAATTGAGCCGTGGAAAGACCAAGACCCGCGTAGGGACAACTACCTTACGAAGACACATGATTACAAAGCACAAACTGCAATGGGATGACCACCTGAGGAAAATCAGCACACAAAAGCAAAGCCACAAACCGCGGTGGAAGATACCAGGCTGCAATTTTTTCTCAAAAAAGGCGATACCTAAACTGTACCGTGATGTTGAAAGGCAAGTGGTGACATCTCTGGCACACAGCGTTGGGTCAAGGGTCCATCTGACCACGGATGCCTGGTCTGCAAAGCACGCTCAGGCCTGCCCGAAGACTAAGTCAGTCCCTACACAAAGCATCTCTGCCTGCACGCCGTGTGACTGCCTGCCCTAAGACTAAGTCGCTCCCCACACAGCATCTCTGCCTGCAGGCCGCTTGACTGCCTGCCCCAAGACTAAGTCGCTCCCCACACAGAATCTCAGCCTGCAGGCCGCTTGACTGCCACCACCAACAGGGTCCACCAGGACTCCAGGCGGATTCCTGAATTTTTAAGGCCGCTGCTAGCAGCGGCTGCTATAATAATTTTGTCTGGTGCGTGTACATGCCTGCCTAATTTTTCTGGCTGCACTGCGGCTGCAACAACAACACAAAAGGCATGTACATGTGTCAATTCCCCTTCATGATCGTTACCTTGCCGCGGTGAAGGGGCTTGCATGTCAGAATCTGTCTTATTCGCCAAGTGCGATGGAAGTCGTACTCGGAATAGTTTGTGGTTCACATGGCATAGGCAAGTACAAAGACAGGCAACAGATACGCTGGCCAATACGCCGGCAGACGAGACTGACATTAACAGGTGTGCAAAAGTACATAGACAGGTGTGCAAAAGTACATAGACATTAAAACATTACAGCAGCTCAACAGTATAAGCAAGCCTTTGAGGCTCACGTAGAATCTTTTAGTTCAAAAAAGTATCAAGCGCATCAAAAAGCTGGCTGCGTCGCCTTATTGTCCAGTGTGGTGTGAGCAGCAGTGAGCGGCTGAGTTTTATTGACCTCAAGTGAGTACTTCCCTAGTTAAGCATCTGGACTGCTTGGGGGAAGAAGGAGTTCCTGCGCCTGGTGGTTTTGGATGGGATAGTTCTATAGCGGCGACCCAACGGGAGAAGGTCAAAGTAGTGACTCCCAGGGTGGGAGGGGTCGAGAGAGATCCTGGTGGCCCTTGTCTTCATTCTAGCAGCGTGGAGGAGATCAAGAGGTGGCAGCGGAGATCTGATTATCCGCTCAGCATCGGTAATGACTCTCTGCAGCTTATACCTGTCACTGGCCGTCGCGCTGGCATACCAGACAATGACTGAAGAATAGAGTTGGGCCGAACGGTTCGCCTGCGAACGGTTCCATGCGAACTTCAGTGGTTCGCGTTCGCGCCCCGCAGGCGAACTTTTGCGGAAGTTCGGTTCACCCCATAATGCACCATGAGGGTCAACTTTGACCCTCCACATCACAGTCAGCAGGCCCAGTGTAGCCAATTAGGCTACACTAGCCCCTGGAGCCACTCCCCCCCCCTAATACAAGGCAGGCAGCGGCAGCCATTACGCTCACTCGTGTGTCTGCGTTAGTGAGAGTAGGGTGAGCTGCTGCAGACTGTCTCTCATAGGGAAAGATTAGTTAGGCTTAGCTTGTTCCTGGCTGCATACCTGTTCTGTTCAGTACCTGCATACCTGTTCAGTGAACCTGTTCAGTGAACCTGCCACTGCATACCTGTTCTGTGAACCCACCACTGCATACCTGTTCTGTGAACCCACCACTGCATACCTGTACTGTGAACTCACCACTGCATACCCTACTCATACCCTACTTCTCCAGACCCTCTCAACACTGGGAATCAAGGGCCTAGCACACTCCTGGCTCAACTCCTACCTGTCTGGACGTTCTTTCATGGTCTCCTATGCCAATACCAACTCCTCTCCACGCCCACTGTCTGTGGGAGTACCACAAGGGTCCGTCCTTGGACCCCTCCTCTTTTCCATTTACACCCATGGCCTGGGACAGATAATAAGCTCTTTTGGGTTTCAATATCACCTCTATGCTGATGACACCCAAATTTATTGTTCTGCCCCAGACCTCTCCACACTACTATCAAAAGTTCCCGAATGTCTATCCGCTGTATCTACATTTATGTCATCCCGCTTCCTTAAACTCAATATGAGCAAAACAGAGATTGTGATATTTCCACCTTCGCTCTCTGTTCCACCTCCCATTGTCACAATCAATGTAGATAACACCCCAATAGCATCAACCCCCAAAGCTCGTTGCCTAGGGGTAACTCTGGACTCTGAGCTCTCCTTTAAACCACATATTAACACTTTAACTACCTCCTGCTACTTCCATTTCAAAAACATTTCCAGAATCCGTCCCTTCCTTTCACAAGAAGCAACTAAAATGCTTGTACATGCCCTAATCATCTCCCGCCTTGACTACTGCAACACCCTACTCTGTGGTCTACCAAAAAGCAGACTGGCACCTCTCCAATCCCTACTAAACTCTGCGGCCCGTCTCATCCACCTCTCTTCTAGATCCTCTGAGGCAGCCCCTCTCTGCCATTTCCTCCATTGGCTACCAGTTGCCCAAAGGATCCAGTTTAAACTTCTCACACTTGCATACAAAGCTCTATACAAGCTATCGCCTCCATACATTTCCTCTTTAATCTCCAGATACCTCCCCGCCCGGACCATCCGTTCCTCACAGGAGACCCTTTTGTCCTCCAGCCTAGTCACCTCGTCTCACTCTCGCATCCAAGACTTCTCACGGGCTGTCCCTTTCCTTTGGAACTCTCTCCCTCAGCCGGTTCGTCATGCCTCAAGTCTGGAAACCTTCAAACGTACTCTGAAAACACACCTGTTCAGACAAGCCTATAATTTGCTATAGGCAGCACTGAAGGCACACTGGCTCACCCACTAAACCTTGTGTTTCCTTCCCTTTTGTTTCCTCCCCACTACCCTCTAGATTGTAAGCTCGCAAGGGCAGGGACCTCCTCCTAGTGTTTCTCATACTGCTGTAATTTTAACATATGTACATGTACCAACCACATATCAACTATGTATGTAGCTGTATTTACTCTATTCAATGTCATGACGGTACAGTGTCTTGTATTTCTTATGTATATTTGTTCCCCATTATTTGTTTGTACTATGTACAGCGCTACGGAAGATGTTGGCGCTATATAAATAAAAAATAATAATAATAATAATAATACCTGTTCAGTGAACCCACCACTGCATACCTGTTCAGTGAACCCACCACTGCATACCTGTTCAGTGAACCCGCCACTGCATACCTGTTCTGTGAACCCACCACTGCATACCTGTTCTGTGAACCCACCACTGCATACCTGTTCTGTGAACCCACCACTGCATACCTGTTCTGTGAACCCACCACTGCATACCTGTACTGTGAACTCACCACTGCATACCTGTTCAGTGAACCCACCACTGCATACCTGTTCAGTGAACCTGCCACTGCATACCTGTTCTGTGAACCTGCCACTGTATACCTGTTCTGTTCAGTGAACCCGCCACTGCATACCTGTTCTCGCCATGGTGCGCACCAGTCCAGCACAGCCGTCACTACACAAACAGCTGTTTGCGGTGCGTTACACGGTGAGTTTGGTGTGTCAGTGTGAAGCAGTACCTTAATTACACTACCTGATTGATGTATACACATGCAAGATGTTTTAACCGCCCTGGCGTTCTGATTAAAGCGCCAGGGTGGCTGCGGGAGGGTTTTTTTTAAATAAAAAAAAAACTATTTCATGCAGACAACTGAAAGTTGGCTGCATGAAAGCCCACTAGAGGGCGCTCCGGAGGCGTTCTTCCGATCGCCTCCGGCGGCCAGAAGTAACACGGAAGGCCGCAATAAGCGGCCTTCCGTGTTTCGCTTACCTCGTCGCCATGGCGACGAGCGGAGTGACGTCATGGACGTCAGCCGACGTCCTGACGTCAGCCGCCTCCGATCCAGCCCTTAGCTCTGGCCGGAACTGTTTGTTCCGGCTACGCTGGGCTCGGGCGGCTGGGGGGACCCTCTTTTGCCGCTGCACGCGGCGGATCGCCGCGCTGCAGCGGCGATCAGGCAGCACACGCGGCTGGCAAAGTGCCGGCTGCGTGTGCTGCTTTTTATTTCATTAAAATCGGCCCAGCAGGGCCTGAGCGGCAGCCTCTGGCGGTGTTGGACGAGCTGAGCTCGTCCAGACCGCTCAGCAGGTTAAAGCACTTTAGGCCTGTCATTTAGCATTCAATGTGATTTCTGCCCTTAAAACGCTGCTTTGCGTCAAATCCAGATTTTTCCAGGGGACTTTTGGCATGTATCCCACTCCTCCACCTGGGGGTCCAGGTGTTAGACCCCTTGAAACATCTTTTCCATCACTTTTGTGGCCTGCATAATTTTTTTTTTGTGCAAAGTTCGCATCCCCATTGAAGTCTATGGCGGTTCGCGAACTTTTACGCGAACCGAACCTTACGCGGAAGTTCGCGAACCTAAAATTGGAGGTTCGGCCCCACTCTACTGAAGAACAAAGGATGGACTCAATGGTTGCAGTGTAGAAGCTGGTCAGCAGCTCCCGCGGCATGCCAAATTTTTTCAGTTGACGCAGGAAGAACAACCTCTGCTGTGATTTCTTCAGAATTTTGGTAGTGTTCTGCCCCCATTTCAGGTCGTTGGTGAGGGTTGTGCCAAGCAAGCACACAGATGGTACCCTAGAGACCTCGGTATCATCTATGAGGACTGGTTGGAGGGTAGGTGGGTGCCTCCTAAAATCAACAGTCAGTTCAACAGTCTTTGCTGCGTTGAGTACTAGGTTGTGATCCTTGCACCAATTACAGATTCGCTCAACCTCACTGCGATACTCGTGCTCTCTATTTTTGCTGATCAGGCCGATGATGGTAGTGTCATCTGCAAATTTGATGACCTTCACAGAGCCAGCAGTAGAGGTACAGTTGTTGGTATACAAGGAGAACAGAAGTGGTAACAGTACACATCCTTGCGGGGCACCAGTATTGGTGATTCTCACACTGGAGGAGCAGTTGCTGAGCTTGACCAGTTGCGTTCTCTCTGACAGGAAGTCCTTGACCCATGCACGAAGAGTGTAGTCAAACCCAAACTGCACCAGGTTGTCAATCAGGATGTCTGGGCAGATCGTATTGAATGCTGAGCTAAAGTCCAGGAACAGGATCCTAGCGTAAGAATCGAGTCTGTCCAGGTGCTCTGTGATGTGTGCCAGGCTGACGTTGATGGCATCCTCGACAGACCTGTTGGCCCTATATGCAAATTGGTGCGGGTCAAGAAGGGCGTATGTGGAGTTCTTGAGGTGGGCAAGGAGGACTAGTCTTTCTAAAATCTTCATGATGTTGGAAGTAAGGGTCACAGGTCTAAAGTTTACCCGTGCTGCCTGTTTTTATGGCGACTGGTATAATTGTTGACCTTTTGAAACAGGAGGGGACAGTACCGTCCGATAGTGAACGCTTGAATAGAGAGGTGAGTACAGGGGAAAATTGGACTTCGCATGCACTTATATATCGAAGGCATATCGAAGACACTCCGTCCGGGCCGGAGGCCTTCCTGGGGTTCAGCTTACGGAGGTGCCGGGGAACTTCTGCTTCCTCGACTGCTACTGGAGCTGAGGCGATGAGCTCCCCCTGTGTGTGGGGGGCCTCCGTCGTGGTTTCCCCCGAGCGGTTTGGACCGGTGCTCAAACCTGCAATAGAACTTGTTGAGCTCCTCGGCCAGCTGGAGGCTGAAGCAATCACCGCCGGCTATATGAGTGTCACGGGGGGTGGCACACCAAAGATAATAAAGTCGTTGCTTCATTGTGGACAGACCAAATTCGATCAGCTGGACAATCACTGTTGTTTTGTCATTGAGCTACCTCAGCCTGGCGACCATTTGGGCTTGATAACCGCTATCGCCTGCACTCTCGCCATGGTGCGCACCAGTCCAGCACGGCCATCACAACACAAACAGCTGTTTGCGGTGCGTTACACAGTGAGTTTGGTGTGTCAGTGTGAAGCAGTACTCTAATTACACTCCCTGATTGATGTATACACATGCAAGATGTTTTAAAGCACTTTAGGCCTCCAATTTAGCATGCAATGGGATTTCTGCCCTTAAAACGCTGCTTTGCGTCAAATCCAGATTTTTCCCCAGGACTTTTGGCATCTATCCCACTCATCCATGCAAAAACTCAGATGTTAGGCCCCTTGAAACATCTTTTCTATCACTTTTGTGGCCAGCATAAATGTTTCTAGTTTTCAAAGTTCGCCTCCCCATTGAAATCTATTGCAGTTCGCAAGTTCGCGAACGTTTGTGGAGGTTCGCGAACCCGGTTTGCGAACCTAAAATCGGAGGTGCAGGCCATCTCTACCCGCGTGTTCACGTCATCTGCAACTTACTGCGCCTGCGCAGTAGTTGTGCAAAATAGTATGCAAACGAGTAGGGAGACTGGCAGATATCTTTGTATAAAGCCTTTCCTTTTGCTTTTATTGTGCATTTTAATCTAGGAGAAATGTACTATGTATTTGCCTATGTTCACATGTATTTTGTTTTGTTTTTTTTCAATTACTTGTGGTTCTGTTAACAGTTTTCTCCAGTGATGTGAGGAGTTCTCCTTTTAGTATGAAGTAACATAATCAACAACACACATTAACCATATAATACACTATACATACACTCTTACATAGATAGTAACTTTGCATAGTTGTCTTTTAATGAACCTTGAAGCATAGGACATAAACAGGCAGGGAAAGACCTGTTACAGCAGCTCAGCGGAGCTCATCACTAGCAATAACGTGCAGATATGTAAAGATTTTTCTGTAGTTTTCAGCACAGATTGCTCCGGCTAGGACACATTCAATTAGGCAGACATCTCTTATTGTGCATGTAAATAGTCTCTGAAGAGCTGACCTTGGCATCTGATTTACTACAAAACCAATTATTCCTCTCTTTATAGGCTGTACTGTCAGGGAGGGCGGGGGTAGGGGAAGCAGTGTATTACTAAATCTGCTGCTGGGGGAATTTACTGCCTATCCAGCCACCAGCATGGGGGAGAAGTGTCTGGTATAGAGCAGTGTTTCTCATCAGCATTACAGCATGTATTGCCTTCACAGAAGGTGATGTTTACCAAGTGCAAATTACAAATATATTTTATGGTGCCCATACATGATACAATTTTGTATTTTTTTCGATTAGATCATTTTGGTAGACTATTGTTAGATGGAATATAAAGGATTTTTCCAACATGTCTGAATGGATTTTTATCGGGAAAAAAAACAGGATAATCATTGGTTTTTCTTGACTGGAAAAAAATAATTATTTTCAACTTTCAGTGGGTTTGATCGTTTTGGTTAAATAAATGGGAAAAGCAAACTTTTTTATTGTACTGTGTATGGGCACCACTAGGAGTACTCCGGATTGGTGTAGAAATGCTTATCAAACATTCATATAGACTTTTCATTAAAGAGACTCTGTAACAACATTTTCAGCCTTATTTCTTCTATTCTATAAGTTCCTATACCTGTTCTAATGTGGTCTGGATTACTGCAGCCTTTTCTAGTTGCACTGTCTCTGTAATATTATCTAATCTTCTTTTCTTTGTCAAGCTTTGTCGACCCAGGGAGAAATGGGCTGCCTGTGTTGTAATGGAGACAAGTTATGCATGCCCCCTGCATGCCCCCTCCAGGCTCTGTGTGTGTGCTTTGTTTATTTCTCACAGACAGCGTCCCTGCTCTCAGTTTCAGCTTGTCTGTGATACAGTTTGTGAGGCTGAGGGGGGAGGGAGCTGCCTGTCACACGCTGAGAAACTGTAACTAATCCCAGACTGGAGTGCAGAAACTTGTAGTGTATATATATATATATATATATATATATATATATATATATATATATATATATATAATATATATATGTGTGTGTGTATACGCATACATTCACACATATTAGTGTCATTAACTAAGAATGCTTATTTATGCTGATTTATGAATAATTATTTTTTCAATCCCCAAATCCATACTAGGCTCTGAATTGTTCAAGTACCCTCTAAAACCAGCCCAAGTACCCCCAGGTGTAGAGGTATCACACATCGAGAGCCCAGGATGCAGAGGGGTAACCAGATCTTGTGGAAGTGCAGCCGCAAGGAACGAAGGGGGTCCCCATGAGGAGCGGTGGACTGCAGGAGGATCCGAGAAGCCCCTGAAGGATCCAGAGTCTTCCCTGAGAAAATGTTTTTAATGCCACTGGATGTATTCCTACATAGCTCCCAACTGTCCCTCTTTCTTCTCATTTGTCCCTTTTTCAGGGCTGAGGTGCAGATCTATGTAAATATATGTATTTTTTTTTTTCCTGAAAAATGTGTTTAATTGACCCCAAACTTCATTTCCATCCTTTAAATTGATATACAGTATTTATTGTGCCGGCGCAGGACGCTATTGCGTACAGGAATGTAAAGAAGGATACGCATGGCCAGGGCTGTGCAGGCACAGTTGCCTTTGACTTTCAAGTCGGCGGTAACGAAGCTGCACCCCGGCGGGAGAACTTGGGGTAATTGTAGTAAATGGACGACGCACGTCGTGTAAATGACAGAGCATGGTGCGTCCCGCTGGGCACACGAGGACCAATGGGAATCCCAGTGACGTACTTCTTTCCCAGCAGGGAGTATGTCACAGAACAGGATGCAGCGTTATGCATATATATACCTGTCAGTGCAAGGTCTTATGATTGTCATTTTTTGTGTTGCGCTGGGGTGCAGCAGGAACGTTGAGGACCAGTGTGGGACAGGACAGCTGCAAGGGGCCGGCAGAAGCCCCAGTTAAGTTAACTCTTTATTTTAGGTGAATCTTGAGTTCCGCTTTAAAGAGAGCCAGAGGTGGGCTAAAAAAAATAACGAAAAAAAAGTAGGCTTCCTGATCCACGGGGCTGAGCGAAACAGGTAGCCGCAAAAACCACCGCTCCCCGCTGCTCCTGTGGGCCGCAATGGCCCACTTTCACTTGCGTGACCTATAGGTCACGGCACTGCACTGAGAGACTGTGTGTCTCTCATAGCGTGCAGGGAGATGGGGGAGCGGCAGGGGGCATGGCAAAGGAGAGAGTTTCCCAATGGCAGCTCTGGAAACCCTGTAGGAACGCCCCTGGCGGGTCTTCTAAACGGAAGCAGGAGATTTGGGCGCATAAGACAAGTGGACAAAAAGGGCGCCCCATTCACTCCCATTATAAATATCGTTTAATGGGCGCGAAAACAGGGAAAAAAAGGCGCCGGAGATTATTAACGTTTTACAAACGGCGCCCGGAGATTTTGAAGGTTTTATAACTGTGCTTGTGATGATTTAGCTTTACAAAATGAGCCCGTGACGAATAACGATTATAAAGATACTAAATCACTATTTCTGAAACATTTCTAAAACATTATTATCCACCCAAAAAAATTATTTACATTTTTTATTTACATTTTTTATTTATTAATGCTTGTAAAACATTATTATCCATAGGGGGTCTTAGGTTGAGGCACCACCAGGGGGGGTCTTAGGTTTAGGCACCACCAGGGGGGGTCTTAGGTTTAGGCACCACCAGGGGGGTCTTAGGTTTAGGCACCAACAGGGGGGTCTTAGGTTTAGGCACCAACAGGGGGGTCTTAGGTTTAGGCACCACCAGGGGGGTCTTAGGTTTAGGCACCAACAGGGGGGTCTTAGGTTTAGGCACCAACAGGGGGGTCTTAGGTTTAGGCACCAACAGGGGAGTCTTAGGTTTAGGCACCACCAGGGGGGTCTTAGGTTTAGGCACCACCAGGGGGGTCTTAGGTTTAGGCACCAACAGGGGGGTCTTAGGTTTAGGCACCAACAGGGGGGGGTCTTAGGTTTAGGCACCACCAGGGGGGTCTTAGGTTTAGGCACCACCAGGGGGTCTAGGGGTTAGGGATAGGTACAGGGAGGGTTTTTAACAAACGTAAATATAAGTTTCAGTTTAGAAACAGGGAAGATTAACGTTTTAAGAATTGCCGATCTCATACACATTATTTAATGATTTATAAATTCTTAAAACACTATTTGTAAACGAAATTCTACACAATATTTTTATAAACGATAATACTGCTTATCGTTTACACCACGCGCCCTTTTTTCCCGACGCCCTTTTTTGATGTACGCCTTCTAAACAGGGAATTCCTCACCTCAATGTTTACCTCCGAGATAGCAACAAATATTGGCGCTAATCTCGGGGGGGGGGGGGGGGGGGGCTATAGCGCGGCAGTGGGGGGGCAGATAGTGGCGTCTGGGGGACACAGAAGCGTATCAGGAGGCAGAGAACATGCCTCTGTGTCCCATCTGCCCCCTGAAGATCCACCCTGGGTTCTCTTTAAAGAGACACTGTAACAGTAAAAACGTCCCCTGGGAGGTACTCACCTCGGGAGGGGGAAGCCTCCGGATCCTAATGAGGCTTCCCCATCCTCCTCTGTCCCACGGGGGTCCCGCTGCAGCCCTCCGAACAGCGGCCCGAAAGACCTGACAGCCTGTTCAATATTTACCTTTCCAGGCTCCAGCGGGGGCGCTGTTTCGGCTCTTCTGACGGAGATAGGCGGAAATAGCCGTCGGGTCCGCTCTACTGCGCAGGCGCAGGAGACTTGCGCAGTAGAGTGGCCCGACGGAGATTGGCTATTTCCGCCTATCTCCGTGGGAAGGAGCGGATACTGCGCCTGTGCTGGAGCCAAAAGGTAAATATTTACATCGCCGCCGCTCCAGGAGGATTTTCGGGGGAAGCCTCAATAGGATCCGTAGGCTTCCCCCACCTGAGGTGAGTACCCCCTAGGGGAGGTTTTTTTTTTTGGTTAAAGATTTTCTTTAAAGCTGAATTATCGCAAATACCCACACTCTGCTTCTTGTGTGACTCTGTTCTCCACACTGCCAATACAAGGTCTCCCTCTTGTGTTCATAACTGATATTAACACTTTCTCAAGGAAAATTCTCATAAATTATGCTCTTCTCCTCCTGTGTCAATTTTTTTAGCCTTGCAAGCTTTCTTCTTACACTAAAAGGTCTTTATCAATGAGAAATTATAAACATAACATTTGACATGTCAAAGGATTAATGAAATATGAAAATGAAAGATATGTAATTGACAGGGGAATTACAAAGTGGCAGCAATATAAGATACAACGTCTGACCATAAACCTAAGGTGGCCACAAAAGATACAATAAAATAATCCAATTATATGGCATTCCAGGGGGGGGGGGGGATGGTGGATTTTTCTGACCAATTTCCTGTTAAGTTGAATGGTGTTTGATAGATTGTCAGTTTCTTGATTTATTGACCCAAACAGTTTTTTTCTGCATTTTAAATTTTTTATTTTTTTTATAATTGGAGTTTCAAACATGCTTCCTCTTACGTGGGGAGTGCAAATCAGATCAGTGGAATGCAATCAGTGCAATGTTTCCAAAGTCGTGTGACAGCAAACCGCCAATGGGGAGATGTTCGGCCAGTGGAAGAAAATTGCTGCTCATTGCAGTATGAAGTTTATTTTTGTTATCTGCAAACATGGAGCATATAACAATCATGTGAAAAATGTAGGACACCCCATTAAATATTAATTTTCTTCATTAAAGGGACTCCGAGCAGTGCAGAAACTATGGAAAGATGCATATCATTTTAAAGCTCTCTTTCTCCTCTTTCCAATGATATGTAAACCACCGCCCTACGCCTTTTAGTTTTCGCTATTTTCGCGATTGAAATTGCCGCGACCGCAATTTCAATCGCGAAAATAAAGAAAACTAAAAGGTGTAGGGCAACGATTTAGGTGTCGCCAGAAAGAGGAGAAAGAGAGCTTTAAAATGATATCCATCTTGCCATAGTTACATTGTATTACACAGGGCGACTTTTTCTGCTGAATGGAGCTGCTGACACTGGGGAAAGTGTCGTCCTGTGTAATACAAGTAACTATGGAAAGATGGATATCATTTTAAAGCTCTCTTTCTCCTCTTTCTGGCGACACCTAAATCGTCGCTCTACGCCTTTTAGTTTTCTTTATTTTCGCGACTGAAATCGCGGCCGCGGCAATTTCAATCGCAAAAATAGCGAAAACTAAAAGGCGTATGGCGGCGGTTTATATATCATTGGAAAGAGGAGAAAGAGAGCTTTAAAATGATATGCATCTTTCCATAGTTTCTGCACTGCTCGGAGTCCCTTTAAGAAATGTCTCTGTGCCAATTTCTAAACTTGTTTTTTTCCCCATCTCTAATAACTAAAGTTACTTAATTACAGATAATCAACAAAACATTAACCTCGATCTACTCAAAACAATTAAACAAAAGATATCAACAAAATTGAGTATTCAGAGAAAAAACTTAGTACACCTAGCTAGTGTTACCATCTTTAGCTGAAATAACTGCAGTGAGATGCTTTTTATATCTATCTACTAGACTCTGAATGTAATCTGAGGAAAGTTTGCCCTACTCGGAATTATTTCAGCTGAGAAATATTTGAGTTTTTTTTTTTTTCTCATGTGCAATCCATTGCACCCCACAGCGTCTCAGTTAAGATCTGGGATTGGTCTTGACAGCTCCAGGACTCTCCATTTATTCACCATCATGTTGCATAGACCATTTCCCCTTCAGCTTTTTTTTTCAGATGGGCCCATATGAAATTCACTTTTTCACCTGAGTTTTCTCCAAGGAGATAATTGTTCATCTTCAAATTAAAACAAATTTCCTACACTTTTCAACTAAAAAAGCACCAAAAAGTAAATGAAAAAGTACTATCAAAATTATTTTGAGCATTTTCTTGCTTTCTGACGGCTTAAAATGCATATTATTAACAAATTTAAAAATATCACCCAGGAGAAAACTTAGGAGAAAAACTGAATTGCATATGGGCCATGGTCTCATATGTTCTTTAACCTCCTTGCCGGTTATCCCGAACTCAGTTTGGGGTAACCTGCGCAGGAGGATTTCTCAGGCGCCGCTAGGCCGATTTGCATAATTTTTTTTTTGTTACAAGCAGCTAGCACTTTGCTAGCTGCTTGTAACATCCGATTGCCGCCGATCCGCCGCTATCCGCAACGTCGCGACGCCCCCCCCCCCTCCAGACCCCTTGCGCAGCCTGGCCAATCAGGGCCAGGCAGCGCTGAGGGGTGGCCCGGGATTCCTTATGACATCCCGACGTCGATGACGATGCAGAAGAAACGTTTTCTCCACCCACAGCACAAACAGAGCTGCTTGAGGTATGCTAAAGCACATTTGGACAAGCCAGCTTTATTTTGGAAACTAAAATTGAGTTATTTGGGCATAACAAGGGGCATTATGCATGGAGGAAAAAGAACACAGAATTCCAAGAAAAACACCTGCTACCTAGAGTAAAATATGGTGGTGGTTCCATCATGCTGTGGGGCTGTGTGGCCAGTGCAGGGACCGGGCATCTTGTCAAAGTTGAGGGACGCATGGATTCCACTCAGTATCAGCAGATTCTGGAGACCAATGTCCAGAAATCAGTGACAAAGCTGAAGCTGCGCCGGGGCTGGATCTTTCAACAAGACAACGACCCTAAACACTGCTCAAAATCCACTAAGGCATTCATGCAGAGGAACAAGTACAACGTTCTGGAGTGGCTACCTCAGTCCCCAGACCTGAATATAATTGAAAATATATGGCGTGGCTAAGGAGCTGTGGGCCCTGATGCAAGTTTTACATTGGGGCCCCCCATGCACTCTATACATAACAATTAATACGGCCCATCAAAACCTGCCAAGGACAACTACAGTGTCAGAGGAGCAAGAAGGGGATGGGGAGCAGTTTGTTAATAATTACCACTATTCAAAGTATCCAGAAAAATGATTATTATGAGCACAGGACCAATAGAGAGTTAATACTGTAGTTGAGGGAGGGCCCGTCGGGGCCCTTCTGGCATAAGGGCCCGGTGCGGTTGCTACCTCTGCAACCCCTATTGCTACGCCCCTGGTTATTGGGACACTTTTGTGTATAATGATCCTATTTATTGTAATGTTTTGCAACATTATGTTAGGAGAATATTAAAGAAAATTGCCCAAACTCATCTTTACTCTCTCACATTGTAAGCAAATACCATAATTAAAGAAAAAAAGGCGCACAGAGCAAAGTGGAAAGAAGGGTGCAGCCATAGGCAGCAATGATACAAGTTGCAATTATCAGCAATAGATGAAATTTTGGCGCACAGAGGCGCAGTTCATCTTCCGGCCTGAGAGAGGCCTAACTGTGTAAGTGAACATAATTCTTGAACAAGGTTTGCCCTTATTCAATTCACTTCACTTTTTCTTCTATGTGTTCTCCTAGGGGATATTTTCACACCTTGCCAATAGAATGTATTTGAAACCAACAGCAAGCAAAAAATACTCAGATTAATGTTCATAGTACTTTTCCTTCTTCTTTTTGATACATTTTTGATTGCAAAGTGCTGAAAAGTTATTTTAAACACAAGATGAAAAATTATCTCGTAGGAGAAACATAGGAGGAAAAGTGAATTGAATAAGTTGGGGGGGGGGGGGGGGGAATTCTTGGTGGATAACAGGAACCTTCAAGAGTCTGAAAGAATGAGCAAGACCGAGACCCCTATGGTGCAGTATCGATGAGTATGACATAGTGTGATAAAAATAATTATTTATACTCACAAAGGTGGGTTGCAAACAATTTCAACTACCATCAGAGCCTACGGAAATAACTTTCCCCATTCGGTTTGCCAGGTCTGCTGTGCAGGAACTGGTTGGTCGCTTTCCTTAGAGTTTTTCAGAACAAACTAAAAAGTTATTCGACCCTGTCAAGGGTGTGAAGGCTAAAACAATACACTGGTCAAGGTACCTGGTATAACTAAACTTTTTAAAGCAAATTTTTAGAAAAGAGGCAGCATAGATCTTACCTCTTTAGACGAACAAGCAAGGGCGTATCTGGGTAATATAGGGCCTATGGCAAACACTGAAATTGCGCCCCCCCCCCCTCCAGTCAGAGCCCCCTCCCATTTAAAAACAGCATCCTTTCTCGGGACCATGTGTTTTGGTTGCCTATGTTTTTTTGCTCGGGTTATTGCTGAAGTTACTTTTTTGGAAATATCTCTTCTTATTCCCTTTCTGTCCTCTTTTCTAACACTAAGCCAAGTGCACCTTACACTATATAAATTAAGTAGCCATGTTCCCCAGATAAGAGAACTAATCTGATCTGAAATCTGAGTCACAGGGGCAGGCATAGCGTTGCAGCACAGTGGCAGGCATGGCGCCCTTGGTGCTGTGGCGCCCATGGCAAGAGCCATGCCTGCACCCCTCTAGATACGCCTCTGCGAACAAGCCCATATTATTGTAAAAATGTTTATTCTTTAACCTCCCTGGCTGTCTATTAAAACCACCAGGATGGCGGCGTAGCCCTTTTTTTTCTTATTTTTTTTTTTTTTTAAAACATGTAGCTAGCCTAGCGCTAGCTACATGATAGTCACTGGGCAGCGGCATTCCCCCACCCCTTCCAGCGGTGGTATAATAAGCTGGGAACATTATCGGGAACGAGGACACGGCAACGCAGGCGCAGGGGTTTTCTGACTTTAAAGTCGGAAATTCCAGAAGTGAGCCAGAAGCGGTGCCGGAGCATCGGGGAGTGGCTGCGCGGGCACAGGATGTCTGCGGGGGACCATTACAAGCCACGGGTAAGTTCAACTCATTTTCCCCCGACCCCCCTACAGTATTCCTTTAATAAAACTCTCATTATTCTTTTTACTCCTTGTCTCAGAATTTCAGTCATTTACTGAATAGTGACATTTCCATTAAGTTGCAGGAGGTCTTGTGCATTGCTCACAAAAGTGCTTGTGAAGTGCAACACACAATTCGAATTCAAGTCTGACACATGCAATGTTGGTGGGCTGTGAAGGCAGGTTCGGGAAACAGTGTTGGAGACTAAGCTACTAGATAAATTACTTTTGCTATTATCAGTTGCAGCAATACACATGTGCAGCAGAGGGCAGTATGTATCCTATATTGTTATGTACATTATCTAAGTCCATGTACTGTAACTGTACAATATCAAAGTGCACTACTTATTTGAATAATTATCTGGCATTCCAATAATCAGCGCTAAAAATAAAACAATATAAACTTCAGTAAAGGCTTGAACCAGTATCAGTATGTGCATAAAGATAACTTTCTCATACAAATATGAATGAATGAAACACAAAACCATTGTATCTGTTGTATAGAAAATCACATTGGCATTTTCATGTATTTAGAATTTAAAGGGCTAATTTATAGCATGATATACATGCAGGAAGCAGTGTCAAATATCCAGGCCTACTGTATGTTTCTTATCCTGGCAATCATTTTATTGGAATCAACAGAATCCGGAATCCGGAAACGTCAAACCGGAATGCGGAATAATGCGGAATTCCGGCAAAATCGGAATCAGAATGAATTGACCAATCAGGAGATGACCAATCATGACAACAAGCTCATGGACGCGAAATTCTGCCTGGGCGCCACCCCCCAAACAGTGCGCATATAAAAAAACAGCAATTCCGTAAAAAAAGGCTGAAATTTACGAAAGTACACTTTTCAATCACGCTTCCGTAATATACAACAACTTTATTGACAATAGACAACACAGACACAATCATTTGAAAATTACTGAAGTCCGGATAAAAATTACGGAAAGTACATGCGGAATACCGCGGAATACAACGGAATACCGCCGAAATGTGCCGGTATGCGGAATTTCGGTATGACGGTATGCGGAATTGTCCCGGAAACGGGCTCTTCCGACCATGCGTGCTTCTGGTTTACAGGCCCTGACCTCAGAGGCCAGGGATTGGACTGAATAGATCAAATATATAGCCTAAGGGGCCTTTCACATTGGTGCAGTGCGGCATTTTACCGCAGCCTAACGCTAGGGTAAGGAAAATCTATGGGTCACATCAAATTGCATGTGGTACGGTGCGTATTAATGCGGTAATCCTTGAAGGCTGTTTTTGGCAGTGTGGTGCGGCTTTAGGCTTGCAATGGGTCTTGTTGCTATGGAGAGGGGCGGAGAAACTCTGACATAACATTCAATAAAAATGTGTTTTTCTACTTTGTATTATTCATACAGTTATCATATCTGCTTTTGTGCATAAGTAATATTGTCTGTCTACAAATTACAAGTTTCCAAAGTGTAGTTTTTCTTGCCCTGAAAACTGTCATTGCATTTTATTCCAACTGCTTTTTATTATATATTAAAATCTTCTACTGAGTTGTTCTGAGCTCTGTGTATACCTGAAACAGAGGCAGACTTCTCAGAAAGTGTTTTTACTCCTTACAGACAAATGTATCAACATTGGAATGTAAACAAAGATACTGTTATCTCCAGTTTGGATGCGGATTTGAAGCTGAATAGCAGGACAAAGGCCTCAATTCACTAAGATCATGCTGGAGATAATAAGGTAAGAGAAAACTTACCTCCACACAGTGAGAGAGTTATCTTATCTCTTCATTCCTTACGTTACCTACTCTGTAGTTAATTTACCTCCTCTGTAGTTAAGTTACCTCCTCTGTAGTTACTTTCACACGCAGTTAATGAACAGCCTATCTTTAACTCGGGAGTTATTTTAAGGATTAAAGAGTTAACTTAACCTATTTTGGTTCCTGGACGTAGAAACTACGTCCAGGAACCATGTGCGCTATCGCGCGACCCCGCGGCCGATCGCGCGCGTGCACGCGCACTCCCGGCCGCGGATTCGGTAGCTATGGTGCCCGATCACTGATTCCTCTCCCCCGCTGAAAAAGCGACAGCTTCTCTCAGAAGCTGCGCCTTTTCTGGCCGTTCCCTCCCCGATGCGCCACTCTAAGCGTGTGTTACGCTTAGAGTGATGTCATGTAAACAAACTCATGGCCGCCATCTTGTGGCCAAAAAGTAATACTACAACTGAAAATAAAAATAAATTAAAATGAACACCCATTTACATTATAAATCTATTGTTTACCCCCCACCCTCCCAAAACTACCCAAATAAAATGTTTACTATAAAAAAAAAACATTACAATAAAAAAAAACAGGTAAATATATACCTAAGGGTCTAAACTTTTTAAATATCAATGTAAAGATGAAATATTTCTATATTTTTTTTATTTTAAACTTGTTAATAGTGATAGATGCAAAATGGAAAAAATGCATCTTTATTTCCAAATAAAATATTTAAAAAGTTTAGACCCTTAGGTATATATTTACATGTTTTTTTTTATTGTAATGTTTTTTTTTTTATAGTAAACATTTTATTTGGGTAGTTTTGGGAGGGTGGGGGGTAAACAATAGATTTATAATGTAAATGGGTGTTCATTTTAATTTATTTTTATTTTCAGTTGTAGTATTACTTTTTGGCCACAAGATGGCGGCCATGAGTTGTTTACATGACATCACTCTAAGCGTAACACACGCTTAGAGTGGCGCATCGGGGAGGGAACGGCCAGAAAAGGCGCAGCTTCTGAGAGAAGCTGTCGCTTTTTCAGCGGGGGAGAGGAATCAGTGATCGGGCACCATAGCTACCGAATCCGCGGCCGGGAGTGCGCGTGCACGCGCGCAATCGGCCGCGGGGCGCGCGGTAGCGCACATGGTTCCTGGACGTAGTTTCTACGTCCAGGAACCAAAATAGGTTAAGTTAACTCTTTAATCCTTAAAATAACTCCCGAGTTAAAGATAGGCTGTTCATTAACTGTGTGTGAAAGTAACTACAGAGGAGGTAACTTAACTACAGAGGAGGTAAATTAACTACAGAGTAGGTAACGTAAGGAATGAAGAGATAAGATAACTCTCTCTGTGTGGAGGTAAGTTTTCTCTTACCTTATTATCTCCAGCATGATCTTAGTGAATTGAGGCCTTTGTCCTGCTATTCAGCTTCAAATCCGCATCCAAACGGGAGATAACAGTATCTTTGTTTACATTCCAATGTTGATACATTTGTCTGTAAGGAGTAAAAACACTTTCTGAGAAGTCTGCCTCTGTTTCAGGTATACACAGAGCTCAGAACAACTCAGTAGAAGATTTTAATATATAATAAAAGCAGTTGGAATAAAATGCAATGACAGTTTTCAGGGCAAGAAAAACTACACTTTGGAAACTTGTAATTTGTAGACAGACAATATTACTTATGCACAAAAGCAGATATGATAACTGTATGAATAATACAAAGTAGAAAAACACATTTTTATTGAATGTTATGTCAGAGTTTCTCCGCCCCTCTCCATAGCAACAAGACCCATTGCAAGCCTAAAGCCGCACCACACTACCAAAAACAGCCTTCAAGGATTACCGCATTAATACGCACCGTACCACATGCAATGTGATGTGACCCATAGATTTCCTTACCCTAGCGTTAGGCTGCGGTAAAATGCCGCACTGCACCAATGTGAAAGGCCCCTTAGGCTATATATTTGATCTATTCAGTCCAATCCCTGGTCTCTGAGGTCAGGGCCTGTAAACCAGAAGCACGCATGGTCGGAAGAGCCCGTTTCCGTTTCCGGGACAATTCCGCATACCGTCATACCGAAATTCCGCATACCGGCACATTTCGGCGGTATTCCGTTGTATTCCGCGGTATTCCGCATGTACTTTCCGTAATTTTTATCCGGACTTCCGTAATTTTCGAATGATTGTGTCTATGTTGTCTATTGTCAATAAAGTTGTTGTATATTACGGAAGCGTGATTGAAAAGTGTACTTTCGTAAATTCAGCCTTTTTTTACGGAAATGCTGTTTTTTTATATGCGCACTGTTTGGGGGGTGGCGCCCAGGCAGAATTTCGCTCCATGAGCTTGTTGTCATGATTGGTCATCTCCTGATTGGTCAATTCATTCTGATTCCGATTTTGCCGGAATTCCGCATTATTCCGCATTCCGGTTTGACGTTTCCGGATTCCGGATTCTGTTGATTCCAATAAAATGATTGCCAGGATAAGAAACATACAGTAGGCCTGGATATTTGACACTGCTTCCTGCATGTATATCATGCTATAAATTAGCCCTTTAAATTCTAAATACATGAAAATGCCAATGTGATTTTCTATACAACAGATACAATGGTTTTGTGTTTCATTCATTCATATTTGTATGAGAAAAGTTATCTTTATGCACATACTGATACTGGTTCAAGCCTTTACTGAAGTTTATATTGTTTTATTTTTAGCGCTGATTATTGGAATGCCAGATAATTATTCAAATAAGTAGTGCACTTTGATATTGTACAGTTACAGTACATGGACTTAGATAATGTACATAACAATATAGGATACATACTGCCCTCTGCTGCACATGTGTATTGCTGCAACTGATAATAGCAAAAGTAATTTATCTAGTAGCTTAGTCTCCAACACTGTTTCCCGAACCTGCCTTCACAGCCCACCAACATTGCATGTGTCAGACTTGAATTCGAATTGTGTGTTGCACTTCACAAGCACTTTTGTGAGCAATGCACAAGACCTCCTGCAACTGAATGGAAATGTCACTATTCAGTAAATGACTGAAATTCTGAGACAAGGAGTAAAAAGAATAATGAGAGTTTTATTAAAGGAATACTGTAGGGGGGTCGGGGGAAAATGAGTTGAACTTACCCGTGGCTTGTAATGGTCCCCCGCAGACATCCTGTGCCCGCGCAGCCACTCCCCGATGCTCCGGCACCGCTTCTGGCTCACTTCTGGAATTTCCGACTTTAAAGTCAGAAAACCTGCGCCTGCGTTGCCGTGTCCTCGTTCCCGATGATGTTCCCAGCTTATTACACCACCGCTGGAAGGGGTGGGGGAATGCCGCTGCCCAGTGGCTATCATGTAGCTAGCGCTAGGCTAGCTACATGTTTTAAAAAAATAAATAAATAAGAAAAAAAAGGGCTACGCCGCCATCCTGGTGGTTTTAATAGACAGCCAGGAGGTTAAAGAATAAACATTGTTACAATAATATGGGCTTGTTCGCAGAGGCGTATCTAGAGGGGTACAGGCATGGCTCTTGCCATGGGCGCCACAGCACCAAGGGCGCCATGCTGCCACTGTGCTGCAACGCTATGCCTGCCCCTGTGACTCAGATTTCAGATCAGATTAGTTCTCTTATCTGGGGAACATGGCTACTTAATTTATATAGTGTAAGGTGCACTTGGCTTAGTGTTAGAAAAGAGGACAGAAAGGGAATAAGAAGAGATATTTCAAAAAAGTAACTTCAGCAATAACCCGAGCAAAAAAACATAGGCAACCAAAACACATGGTCCCGAGAAAGGATGCTGTTTTTAAATGGGAGGGGGCTCTGACTGGAGGGGGGGGGGGCGCAAGTTCAGTGTTTGCCATAGGCCCTATATTACCCAGATACGCCCTTGTTGTTCGTCTAAAGAGGGTAAGATCTATGCTGCCTCTTTTCTAAAAATTTGCTTTAAAAAGTTTAGTTATACCAGGTACCTTGACCAGTGTATTGTTTTAGCCTTCACACCCTTGACAGGGTCGAATAACTTTTTAGTTTGTTCTGAAAAACTCTAAGGAAAGCGACCAACCAGTTCCTGCACAGCAGACCTGGCAAACCGAATGGGGAAAGTTATTTCCGTAGGCTCTGATGGTAGTTGAAATTGTTTGCAACCCACCTTTGTGAGTATAAATAATTATTTTTATCACACTATGTCATACTCATCGATACTGCACCATAGGGGTCCCGGTCTTGCTCATTCTTTCAGACTCTTGAAGGTTCCTGTTATCCACCAAGAATCCCCCCCCCCCCCCCCCCCAACTTATTCAATTCACTTTCCCTCCTATGTTTCTCCTACGAGATAATTTTTCATCTTGTGTTTAAAATAACTTTTCAGCACTTTGCAATCAAAAATGTATCAAAAAGAAGAAGGAAAAGTACTATGAACATTAATCTGAGTATTTTTTGCTTGCTGTTGGTTTCAAATACATTCTATTGGCAAGGTGTGAAAATATCCCCTAGGAGAACACATAGAAGAAAAAGTGAAGTGAATTGAATAAGGGCAAACCTTGTTCAAGAATTATGTTCACTTACACAGTTAGGCCTCTCTCAGGCCGGAAGATGAACTGCGCCTCTGTGCGCCAAAATTTCATCTATTGCTGATAATTGCAACTTGTATCATTGCTGCCTATGGCTGCACCCTTCTTTCCACTTTGCTCTGTGCGCCTTTTTTTCTTTAATTATGGTATTTGCTTACAATGTGAGAGAGTAAAGATGAGTTTGGGCAATTTTCTTTAATATTCTCCTAACATAATGTTGCAAAACATTACAATAAATAGGATCATTATACACAAAAGTGTCCCAATAACCAGGGGCGTAGCAATAGGGGTTGCAGAGGTAGCAACCGCACCGGGCCCTTATGCCAGAAGGGCCCCGACGGGCCCTCCCTCAACTACAGTATTAACTCTCTATTGGTCCTGTGCTCATAATAATCATTTTTCTGGATACTTTGAATAGTGGTAATCATTAACAAACTGCTCCCCATCCCCTTCTCGCTCCTCTGACACTTTGGTTGTCCTTGGCAGGTTTTGATGGGCCGTATTAATTGTTATGTATAGAGTGCATGGGGGGCCCCAATGTAAAACTTGCAACAGGGCCCACAGCTCCTTAGCTACGCCATATATTTTCAATTATATTCAGGTCTGGGGACTGAGGTAGCCACTCCAGAATGTTGTACTTGTTCCTCTGCATGAATGCCTTAGTGGATTTTGAGTAGTGTTAAGGGTCGTTGTCTTGTTGAAAGATCCAGCCCCGGCGCAGCTTCAGCTTTGTCACTGATTTCTGGACATTGGTCTCCAGAATCTGCTGATACTGAGTGGAATCCATGCGTCCCTCAACTTTGACAAGATGCCCAGTCCCTGCACTGGCCACACAGCCCCACAGCATGATGCAACCACCACCATATTTTACTGTAGGTAGCAGGTGTTTTTCTTGGAATTCTGTGTTCTTTTTCCTCCATGCATAATGCCCCTTGTTATGCCCAAATAACTAAATTTTAGTTTCCAAAATAAAGCTGGCTTGTCCAAATGTGCTTTAGCATACCTCAAGCAGCTCTGTTTGTGCTGTGGGTGGAGAAATTGTTTCTTCTGCATCGTCATCGATGTCGGGACGTTATAGGGAATCCCGGGCCACCCCTCAGCGCTGCTTGGCCCTAATTGGCCAGGCTGCGCAAGGGGTCTGGAGGGGGGGGGGGGGGGGGCGGTGCGACGTTAGCGGCGGATCGGCGGCGAGCAGATGTTACAAGCAGCAAGCAAAGTGCTAGCTTCTTGTAACAAAAAAAAATTATGCAACTCGGCCCAGCGGGGCCTGAGAAATCCTCCTGCACAGGTTCACGGCCGGCCTTTGACCTGTGCGACCGGAGCGGTCGCACAGGGCGCCGGCCTCCAAGGGGCGCATGTGCAGGGGTTTCTATTCCCCTCACTCGCGGCTCCCTCCGATCTCCGGCACTCACTGTCAGCCCTG
>NC_090649.1:95050704-95088098 GCF_040937935.1 Hyperolius riggenbachi
ACACCTATATACCTACCTATATTACAGGCACCTACATACCTATACTGCGGGCACCTATATACCAATACTGCAGGCACCTACATACCAATACTGCAGGCACCTATATACCAATACTGCAGGCACCTATATACCAATACTGCAGGCACCTACATACCTTTACTGGGGACACCTATATACCTATATTACAGGCACCTACATACCTATACTGAGGGCACCTATATACCTATATTGCAGGCACCTACACCTGACTTTCTATACTACTGGGGACACCTATGAACCTATATTACAGGCATCTACATACCTATACTGCGGGCACCCGTATACCTATAATGCAGGCACCCATATACCTATAATGCAGGCACCTACATACCTTTACTGGGGACACCTATATACCTATATTACAGGCACCTACATACCTATACTGCGGGCACCCATATACCTATAATGCAGGCACCCATATACCTATAATGCAGGCACCTACATACCTTTACTGGGGACACCTACATACCTTCACTGGGGACACCTATATACCTACCTATATTACAGGCACCTACATACCTATACTGCGGGCACCTATATACCAATACTGCAGGCACCTACATACCAATACTGCAGGCACCTATATACCAATACTGCAGGCACCTATATACCAATACTGCAGGCACCTACATACCTTTACTGGGGACACCTATATACCTATATTACAGGCACCTACATACCTATACTGAGGGCACCTATATACCTATATTGCAGGCACCTACACCTGACTTTCTATACTACTGGGGGCACCTATGCTGTGCTACCTATATTGAGGGTACCTACACCTGACTTCCTTTACTGGGGGCCAGGGACGGATCAAGACCAAGTTGCGCCTGGGGCAAGGTCAGGTTTTGGCGCCTAAACTGCCATTCATTTTGTCGCCTTTTTAACAAACTGCGCCTGTGGCAAGATACCCGCTTGCCCCCCCCCCTAGATCCGTCCCTGCTGGGGGCACCTGTACTTGGCTAACTAACTACTTATACTAAGTCTGAGGGCTTTTTTTAAAATGGGGGCTGGGGGGCAAACCGTGGCTAAAATGCGCAGTGTAAATTGTCATTGCTGTGCGATCATTCTAAATCAGGCCGGGGGGGATGTGTCACAGAGATCTGAGCATTCGGCGTCATGTGTCACGACTTCGAAAACGTTGGGAACCACTGGCCTAGTTGAAAGCTAATATGTAAACACAGAAGGTTAACCCACTTTTGTGCTCCTAGCAAACCAGGAAGTAACTACACTGCAGCATCTCTGAATGAGCTCTATAAGCTGTACCAAAGAAATGCTTATCTTTAAAGGTTATTATGCAGTTGCTTATCTGCTGTACACACACTACAGTAGAGTAAGGAAGCGGTTCTTATTGGCTGTTTCAGATGACTTTTATCTAATGTGTGTATGTATGTAGCTATAGGTACACAAACTATAGAGTTCATTTTCTGAACTCTGCACCTTGATTACAGTTCAACACAGGTTCTTATCATTAAGAATAATCTATGTAACTTTTTAAAGGAAATCTGTAATGAGAAGGAAATGGAGGTTGCCATCTTTAATCAGTTTTTGAAAAATGCTACTTGTGGTGATATATTGGGGTGCTGATGCTGTTAAGGATAATACAGTAATATATTTTCAATTTCCCATTTTTATATCTGCTGTGTTATGTCAAAGGTGTAGATATGTCAGGCTAGATTCATGGACTGTTCATGTGATTGTGTGTGTGGGTCAATAGACCTACATTTGCATCTAAGAGGACTTCAGTGAATAGAGCTGGGGTAATCAGACAATGGCAGAAGTGAAGTGTTGAAGTCATTGACACTTGAAACATTTACACTTCTGTTGATGAAGGCTGTTAAAGCATTGTGAAGAACTCTAGACTAGTCAGGAAGAGTCTTTTCACCAAAAGTTGACATGTGTGTTAAACACTATTTCATTGTGAGGAAATTGAATTATTGGTGGAGGTGCAAACTATACCCTGTAAATTACATCTAGGGGAAGGGGTTGGAAATCTCTGCAGACTTTAAAAACGGAGACAGGAAAAAGCCTTAATCAAGTTTTCACCTGGAGTTGAAAAGCCTCACTTCACAATCTTTTGATGTATAGACTTTTACCTGGAAATGGAATTATGTCTGAGATTTAATTAAAAACTAATTCCTCCCCTCCCCAAGGAAGTTGCAGCCTCCAGGCGTATCTCACAGTATAAAACAGCAGCTAGGATAGCCACAACTGGTAGTTCTTGGAGATAGCACACACGGCTAGAACTAACCTGGTTCCTGACCAGAAAGTGCGTACTCCCGCAACAACGCCAGATCGATACGCTGGTACGTTTATTTCCCCATTTATTTTGGTAAGCAAATCGCTTTGTGTGTATTTTTGTAACTTTTATCTTTGTAACTTTTTACTTTGTTTTTGTAATCTTTTGTATATATTCTGTTCTGCATTGTTCCACTTTTTTCCCTGGAATATTAAATTATTATTTAATAAGCTTGACTTCTGCTGTACTAAACTAACACTCATAGCCTAGAAGAGATTGAAGTGTGTATAAGTCCGTGCCTGATTGTATGATTGAGCGACACTACCGTATAAGATTGTAATTGCATTGTGTGTGGGGCGTTTGTCATACGTTGGCCGAAAGCGCGCAGCTGACCCAACGTACGAAAACGCCAGTGCGAGTAGCTCAACAGCTGAGTGGCTAACAGTATCGTTCGGAATGACTGTTAGTGGTTTTGCTTCACTACAGTGTAAGATTGCAACTGTGTGTGTGTGTGGGTGCGTGGAATTCCCGTATTCGGCCTAAGCGCAAAGCTGACCCGAATACGAAAACGCGGATTGCGTGCTGAGGACTCGACAGCAGAGTGGAAGTGTCTAGCGAACCGCTAGTGGTGGCAGTGAGAGGTGTTCTGAGGGGCCCCAGCCTTGTTTTAGCTCGAATAAGGCTGCTCCCCGCTTGAACTGGTCAAACCCGCAGTCGGGAACCGTATACGCAGGCGTGCCGCGGGCCGGTTCCTGACCTAATTGGCTGGCAGTGGTGGGAACGTTTAGTACATTAGTATGCAGTTTAGCTCGCTATTCTGAGTATTAAAGGCTGGAAGCTTGCTAGAAGCAACTAGCCTACAGAAGTCTACTCAGTGCAGAATCTATATACGTTTTTTTTTTTGTTCAAAGATACACACTTGGTATTTTGCTTTCCCTCCCCCCCTTTTTTCTTTTTCTTTTTTGCAACACGATGGCTCAGAAAGCATCCAGCTATGCAAGGCAAAACAAAGAGATACTACTCAACTTGTGTGAGCACAACGGCATCGAGACGGTGAGCGGCCAGACTAAGGAGCAGTTAGTTCGTGCGCTCGAGGAGTATGATGAGGCAGAGCAAGCCCGTGCTTCAACGTCAGCGGATGCAGCTCACGACACGCCAGAGGAGGAATCGCTCCCGCCACAGAATGCGAGTGGAGACGATGTCCTGGATAATCCACCGAACACGTAGATGACATCTCTGGAAGCCGACCTACAGCTACTAGGTTCGGCTGAGCCTGAACTGCGCCTAAAGCTGATTCTGGAACATCGGCAAGCAGAGAGGGAAATACGACAAGCCCAGAGGGAACAAGTTGCACAGCGACACCAGCTGGAGCTGGCTAAACTTCAGCAGCAGAACCGGTCTGCTGGACCCGCAGAACGCAAAGGTGAGCGAGTCCTCAGAATCCCCCTGGATAAGTTCCCCGCTATGGACAAGGACTCTGACATAGACACTTTCCTACAGGGGTTTGAAAGGACTTGTCGGCAGTATGGGGTGCCCCGTGAGCAGTGGGCAAGATACCTCACACCAGGGCTGAGAGGCAAGGCACTGGAGGCGTTTGTGAGTCTCCCCCAGGAGGAAGAAACAGACTTTGAGGCGATTAAGAAAGCCATCATTGCGCGATACCACCTCACGCCAGAGGTGTATCGAAAACGTTTCAGGACAGTGCAGCGAGGTCCTAATGACAGTTACCTGGATCATGCGTGCAACCTGCGCACTGCCTTCCAGCAGTGGGTAAAAGGACTGGCTGTTGAAACATTTTATGCCCTGCAGGAACTGATAATAAAAGACCAGTTCCTCCACACTTGTCCTGTTGAGGTCAGGCAGTTTGTACGGGACCGAGAGCCGAAGACCGTGGATGAGGCTGCGAAAGTTGCTGATGCCTACACGTCCAATCGAGCATCTGATTTTCAGAGGACTAAGGCGCCCAGCTGGAAGGGAGAAAAGACTGCAAGACCTTCTCCTCTGAGCACCCAGCGAAGCCAAGTCCCGCAGCCGCCTGGAGGTAGAACAGCCACCGTTGACACTCGGAGATGTTTTGCCTGTAACAAACCGGGTCACATCAGTGCTACGTGCCCAGAAAAGAAGAAGGAAGCCCCAAACTCTGGCGGGGCCCGAAATGTGTTGTGTGCCACCAGGAATGCAGGTAGCTATGCAGAGAATCTGCAACCTGTCACGGTTGGGGATACAGTTACCACCGGTCTGAGAGACACTGGAGCAGAGGTGACTCTAGTGCACCCCCAGCTTGTGAACCCCGAGGAGTACATTCCTGGCAAGACTATGGCTGTCAAAGGAGTTGGGGGTGTCACCCCCACCATACCCACCGCCTTGGTTCACCTGGATTGGGGGGCCGGCAGCGGAATGAAAGAAGTGGGGGTAACGGATGCCATCCCCACGAACGTTTTGTTGGGTACTGACTTGGGACGGTTAGTGGCCCGGTATGAGCCTACTCCAAACCCCGTGGAGCCTGCATCCCCAGCAGAAGTTAAGGACTCTTGCAAGGTACTGTGTGATAATGCTGTGCAAGTGGGGAGTGCTGGCGAGGCCCCAGGGGCTACGGACTGTGTACTAGGAGCCAGCCCTAGTGAGTCTCCAGTGCCCAGGCCTGGAGGGGGACACGTTGTTACCATGCATGCAGATAATGTTGATGTAATATGTGATGTGTTGCATAATGACATGTGTACAGTGAACGCTCCGTCAGCTGCAGTGGTGACCCGCAGTGCTCACCGGGCTGCAAAAGACGAATTGTCCACTGAAGGGGCTGATGTCACTAGGTCGGGCTCTTCCACTTCAGAGCCTGGCTCTGAGGACTCAGAGGCCTCTCAGTTTGCCACCTCCCTGGTGCCTGTGGCCAACAGCACTGAGTTCTCCGAGGCTGTACGGCTTGATAGCAGCCTGGAAGAGCTCAGGGGTCTGGCAGACAGGGCACCGGTGGAGGGCGACAGAGTGAGGGTGTACTGGGAGCAAGGCAGACTGTACAGAGAGGTTATTCCCTCTGAGCCGTCTGAAGTGGAGGAGGCAGACCAGCAGTTGATTGTTCCCCACAGGTACAGGGAGCAGCTATTAAGAATAGCACATGAGGTGCCCCTGGCTGGTCACTTGGGGATCTGCAAGACCAAATCCCGTCTTGCCCACAATTTTTATTGGCCCCACATGGGGACAGATATTGCCGATTTTTGCCGGTCTTGTGTCGCATGTCAGCGGGTCGGCAAAGCAGGTGACACAGACAAAGCCCCGCTGAGGCCCTTGCCCATCATAGAGGAGCCCTTCCAAAGGGTTGCGGTTGACATCATTGGGCCTCTAGCAATACCCAGCAGCACAGGGAAACGTTTCATTCTCACGGTGGTAGATTATGCCACTCGCTACCCTGAAGCTGTAGCCCTGAGCTCCATACGGGCAGACAAGGTTGCGGACGCATTGGTGCGCATTTTCTCACGGGTCGGTTTTCCCCGCAAAATGCTCACCGATCACGGCCTGCAATTCATGTTGCGCCTAATTGAATGCCTCTTTAAGCAAATGCAGGTAGAACACATCATGGCCAGCCCTTACCACCCCCAGACAAATGGGTTATGTGAGCGGTTCAATGTTACTCTGAAACAGATGCTAAGGGTGTTTGTTGAATCGCAAGGGAGAGACTGGGAGCGATACTTGCCCCACTTACTGTTTGCTTATCGTGAGGTGCCCCAGGCATCCACCGGGTTCTCGCCCTTTGAGCTCTTATATGGGAGGAGGGTACGCGGGTCCCTCAATCTCATTCGAGAGGTCTGGGAGGGGAGGGTATGGGTCCCGGGGTCTCCATAGTGGAATACGTTCTAAAGTTCCGGGAAAAGATGGACACCCTGGTGGGGTTAGTGCGAGAGAATCTTACTCAAGCCCAGGCCACCCAGAAGCAGTGGTATGACCACGGGGCTAGGGAGAGAGTTTATGAGGTAGGTCGCAAGGTATGGGTCCTAAACCTGATGCGACAGAATAAGCTGCAGGCCGCTTGGGATGGGCCCTATACCATACATAGGAAGATTAGTGATGTGACCTATGTGGTCGCGCTGGATGACCGAGGTAAGCAGCTCAAAACGTACCATGTCAATATGTTAGGAACATCATGATAGAACCGCTTGTGCTCTCCCTGTCTGCAGTTTGCTACCGGACGGTGAAGCAGAGGCCCTGGTTGACATCCTGGCCTCCGCCCAGGAAACCGACTCTGTTACCGAGGTGCAGATCAATCCGGAGTTGACAGCATCGCAGCAGGCTGGGCTATCTGACGTGCTGACCCTTTACCGTGGTACCTTTACAGCCCGCCCTGGTCTGACCAGCCTGGCTGTACATTATGTTGACACCGGAAATAACAAGCCGGTTAGACAGTCAGCCTATAGAGTCTCCCCTGAGGTTCAGGCCCACATTGAGGAAATGCTGTCACTAGGGGTGATCCAACGGTCGCACAGCGCATGGGCATCACCTGTAGTGCTAGTACCCAAACGGGACCAGACCACTCGGCTCTGTGTAGATTATCGAAAACTAAATTTGATAACTGCGTCAGATGCTTACCCAATGCCGAGGGTCGACGAATTGTTAGATAAGATATCTAACAATCGTGGATTTGAGTCGGGGATACTGGCAGGTGCCTCTAACAGCTGAGGCACGGGAGAGGTCTGCCTTTATCACCCCCTCAGGTCTGTTTGAATTGAATGTAATGCCTTTTGGAATGAAAAACGCCCCGGCCACCTTCCAACGGGTTGTAAATGGTCTCCTGGAAGTTTGGAACACTGCGCTGTCGCCTACCTGGATGACATCGCCGTGTTTAGCGCCAACTGGAACGACCACTTAGCGCAGCTGTCACAGGTTTTGGGGTGCATCACTGCAGCAGGACTAACAGTCAAGCCTAGCAAGTGTCAGATAGGCATGAAACAGGTACAGTACCTGGGACATGTGGTGGGGGGGGGGGGGGGAGAGCTTCGTCCAGATACTGGGAAGGTAGATGCCATTGTGTCCTGGCCCACCCCCCAAACGAAGAAGCAGATTCAGTCCTTCTTAGGGACTGCTGGGTACTATAGAAAGTTTGTCCCCAACTACAGTGCCCTCGCCAAGCCATTGACAGACCTCACAAAAAAGAAGCTGCCCAAGCAGATTCTCTGGACACCAGAATGTGAACAGTCATTCACAGCTCTGAAGAGGGCCCTAGCCAGCCCTCCCGTGTTGCAAGCGACAGACTTCAGCCGACGGTTTGTGGTCCAGACGGACGCCTCAGCCTTTGGCCTAGGTGCTGTGTTAAGCCAGGTAAACCAAACTGGGGAAGAACATCCGATTCTGTACTTAAGTCGGAAGCTGCTACCCCGGGAGGTAGCTTACGCCACCATAGAGAAGGAGTGCTTGGCCATTGTATGGGCCCTACAAAAGCTGCAGCACTATCTCTACGGTCGCGTATTCACAGTCGTAACCGACCACAACCCTCTTAGTTGGTTACATCGGGTTTCTGGTGACAATGGCAAATTGCTGAGATGGAGCTTAGTTCTCCAACAATATAGCTTCACTATTCAACATAGGAAGGGGAGCAATCATGGGAATGCGGACGGGCTGTCCCGTCAAGCAGAACCAACAGTGTAGGTGCAGGCAGGATGATCTGGGAAGATCATCTGCCTTGCACCAAGTTAACGGCGGAGGTGTGGTGATATATTGTGGTGCTGATGCTGTTAAGGATAATACAGTAATATGTTTTCAGTTTCCCATTTTTATATCTGCTGTGTTATGTCAAAGGTGTAGATATGCCAGGCTAGATTCATGGACTGTTCATGTGATTGTGTGTGTGGGTCAATAGACCTACATTTGCATCTAAGAGGACTTCAGTGAATAGAGCTGGGGTAATCAGACAATGGCAGAAGTGAAGTGTTGAAGTCATTGACACTTGAAACATTTACACTTCTGTTGATGAAGGCTGTTAAAGCATTGTGAAGAACTCTAGACTAGTCAGGAAGAGTCTTTTCACCAAAAGTTGACATGTGTGTTAAACACTATTTCATTGTGAGGAAATTGAATTATTGGTGGAGGTGCAAACTATACCCTGTAAATTACATCTATGGGAAGGGGTTGGAAATCTCTGCAGACTTTAAAAACGGAGACAGGAAAAAGCCTTAATCAAGTTTTCACCTGGAGTTGAAAAGCCTCACTTCACAATCTTTTGATGTATAGACTTTTACCGGGAAATGGAATTATGTCTGAGATTTAATTAAAAACTAGTTCCTCCCCTCCCCAAGGAAGTTGCAGCCTCCAGGCGTATCTCACAGTATAAAACAGCAGCTAGGATAGCCACAACTGGTAGTTCTTGGAGATAGCACACACGGCTAGAACTAACCTGGTTCCTGACCAGAAAGTGCGTACTCCCGCAACAACGCCAGATCGATACGCTGGTACGTTTATTTCCCCGTTTATTTTGGTAAGCAAATCACTTTGTGTGTATTTTTGTAACTTTTATCTTTGTAACGTTTTTCTGTTCTGCATTGTTTCACTTTTTTCCCTGGAATATTAAATTATTATTTAATAAGCTTGACTTCTGCTGTACTAAACTAACACTCATAGCCTAGAAGAGATTGAAGTGTGTATAAGTCCATGCCTGATTGTATGATTGAGCGACACTACCGTATAAGATTGTAATTGCATTGTGTGTGGGGCGTTTGTCATACGTTGGCCTAAAGCGTGCAGCTGACCCAACGTACGAAAACGCCAGTGCGAGTAGCTCAACAGCTGAGTGGCTAACAGTATCGTTCGGAACGACTGTTAGTGGTTTTGCTTCACTACAGTGTAAGATTGCAACTGTGTGTGTGTGTGGGTACGTGGCGTTCCCGTATTCGGCCTAAGCGCAAAGCTGACCCGAATACAAAAACGCGGATTGCGCACTGAGGACTCGACAGCAGAGTGGAAGTGTCTAGCGAACCGCTAGTGGTGGCAGTGAGAGGTGTTCTGAGGGGTCCCAGCCTTGTTTTAGCTCGAATAAGGCAGCTCCCCGCTTGATCTGGTCAAACCCGCAGTCGGGAACCGTATACGCAGGCGTGCCGCGGGCCGGTTCCTAACACTACTTAACTGTCATGCTAATCCTTTACTTTAATACTTCCTGAGTGATTGATGCAGCAAGAGTATGTACAGGGTGGGCCATTTATATGGATACACCTTAATAAAATGGGAATGGTTGGTGATATTAACTTCCTGTTTGTGGCACATTAGTATATGTGAGGGGGGGGGGGGGGGACTTTTCATACCTGTATATCAGGTATTTTGACTCAGAGCTGACTGTGCTGGCTGCATGCTTGATTCCCTTGTGTACCAGATGATCAGCATGACAGCCCGGTTACTGGTTTAAAAACCGCCAGTCTCCTTTGGAAAGAGCACCTTTTGCTTGCTGCACAATGCAACTTGCATACAAGAATGCATAATCCTGCATCAACTGGGAATTATTTGCATCTTATTGACCATCCCTAGTGCCCAACAGATCCACAGAAGGAGCTGACAGGCGTTGAGTACTTGAATGCACAGCTGTCAACTGCCTGAAGAGGGCAGCTTGCACATACTGTATCTTTTTCTACACGTTTGCTTTAATTAGCTTTCTGTTGTTTAAAGCTAATGTAACCCGGGTATTAAAAAAAAAAAAGGCAGATACTTACCTAAGGAGAGGGAAGGCTCGGTCCTAATGAGCCATCCCTCTCCTCTCCCGGTGGCCCCGGGCCCCCGATGCTGCGCTGGCTCCTCCATTCTCGTCCCACGCCGAGGGGACTTCGGAAGTGTTTGAGAGTCGAGTCCTCCCGAAGACAGGCGGCGCACATGCAGACGCGTCATAGAGGGCGCACGCGCATGCGCAGTGTAGAGCGGCCCGTCTTCGGGAGCACTTGGGCTCCAGAAGCATCTCCGAAGCCTCCCTTTGGCCGGGAGACAGCGGTATTTGACCGAAACGGTCGAATACTGCTACTTGGGAGCCAGGACAGCAGCGGGGCACCGGGAGAGGAGAGGTCGTGCTTTATAAAACTCAGAGCTTCCCTCTCCTTAGGTGAGTATCCGACTTTTTTTTTTTTTATAACCCGGTTCCCATTAGCTTTAATTATCAGATCTGTGTCTTAGCTAAAAACAAGAGTGTTATTCTAGTTTGCTTAGGGCTTGTTCACACCTAGAGCGTTTTTAGGTTTTTTTTTCAAGCACCGGCGATTTTGAAAATCGCCCTAAAAGCATTTGTGCAATAATTCCCTATGAGAATGTTCACATATGAGTTGTTCGATTTCGATCCGCTCTCTAAAGCGCTGCCTGCATCATTTTCTGGCCGATTTGCCTATAATGGAAGGTATAGGGAAATCGCAAAGCGATTGAAAAAGCGCTTTGTATAGCGATTTCCCCAGCGCTTTCATGAATAAATACATTGTATTTATTCTTTTCCGGGTGAAATAGTTCACTTCCAGACTGACGTCAGTAAGTGAAAAAAATAAATTGTTCTGCAAAAGCACTTAGAAAAGCACTTATAAAATGTAGGGAAAGGCGATTTTAAAAATCGCAATAAAATTTCTCAGCGCTTGAAAACCCGCTGGTGATTTATAATGTGAATATAGCCTTACAAAAATAGACTTGGTGAATAACAAAGTGCATTAACCAAGAGCAACCAATAACATTTCTGTTCTCTAAGGTCAGTGCAGTGTATTATGAGAGCTGATTGGTGCTTAGGATTCCTATTCTTTGCATATTATACTTAGTGTAACAAAGCACTCCCATCAGCGTCAGAAGAGTCTGGGATAAAAATGGTGTGCATTGTATAAGATAGTGAAAGACTCTGAGGAGAGGAGATTATGTCCTCTGTTGCACTCACTGATCACAGATTACTGGGCTACATTTAGCCTGTGTGTTATGTATTGTGCAATGCAGTTTTTAGGTGCTTAGCATACTTTATATGGATGCAATTTTTTTTTACAGTTGTGAACAGGGGGACATATTTTAAGAGCAGTTAAATACAGAGATGTTACATATAATCATAAAATGCCTTCTTTTTGTGCCCCTTTAGTCCAAGGCAACACTTACAATCATGAGCGGTTCTAGACTTTTTGCTTCTTGAGGCAAACTTGTGAGGATTCCCTCCCCCCCCCCCCCATTTGGAATAATCGCACACAGCACCCAACAATTTATTCTGCTTCGTTTAATGTTCTCACATGACATGTTGTAGTTCAAAACAATCTCACACTGGCTGGCTGTGAGGACCAGTGCACACCAAAAACCGCCAGCGCATCCACAAACGCTAGCGGTTTTTGAAGCGTGTTTTTCAGAGAGATTCTAGGCATGTTTGGATCGATTTTCTGAACATGCCTGGCATTTTTTGTAGCGTTTTTTATATTTTGTTACAGTACAGCTGTAACTGAACAGC
Source organism: Hyperolius riggenbachi (assembly GCF_040937935.1). Taxonomy (NCBI): domain Eukaryota; kingdom Metazoa; phylum Chordata; class Amphibia; order Anura; family Hyperoliidae; genus Hyperolius; species Hyperolius riggenbachi. The sequence continues at coordinate 95,062,401 of NC_090649.1, forward strand.
TACTGTAACAAAAAAGCTTGAAAAACCGCTCTGATGTAGCGCTTTTCAGAGCGGTTTTCCACTTTCCTATAGTAACATCAAGGCAGAATCACCTCAGAAATCAGCAAAAAATGTTGCAGGACCGGAGTTTGCGTTTGGGGAAAAAACGAATCGCTCCGGTGTGCACCATCCCATTGAAATACATTAGCCAAGCGGTTTTCAACCCGTAAGTGTTTTTAAAAACGCTCAGAACCACTCTTGCTGTGCACCAGCCCTGAGTCTTTGACAAATAAACTGCTTATCCTCAGCCACTCCATTCCTCCTCAGTCAGGACAGCAGGGCCACCTCCTCCCTTCAGCTGTGCAAGTCAAATGAAAGACTTCTGGTCTCCTGCCTCCTCCCCCCCCCCCCACTCACTGTAAAACTCCTCACACAGCACAACAAGCTGATTTTCCTCAATGATGACCTCTCTCTCCTCTCGCTTCTCCTCCTACTCTGACTGCATGCTGTTAGTGTAAACATTACAAACATACTGCCCCTGTAATCTCTGCGCCTGATGCAAATGTTTCACCTTGCTTCATGAGGGAACCAACCATGCTTACAATGGGTTAACGTTCGTTCCATAGTTAAGCGGGACATACAAAGCATAATTAGGACAAACAAATCAAACCATCACTGTTCCCAAATAACCACTAAAAAGTATGTGAAAAAAAAAGAAAATCATTGCTGTTTGCTAGGGAACCTGAAGTTAAAATGATATGGAGGCTGACATATGTATTTCCTTTTAAACAATACCAGTTGCCTGGCCGTCCTGCTGATCATCTGCCTCTAATACTTTTAGCCTTGGATCCTGAACAAGCATGCAGATCAAATGTTTCTGACTGAAGAATGACTGGAGCATGCTTGTTTCAGGTGTGTGATTCAGACACTACTGATCAGAATCAAAATCAGTTTTATTCACCAAGCACGACTGGGTCGTGCTCGAAGTTGGTTTGGCACATACAGGGAACATATAGGGCACAAGGTAGGAAGTAAGACAGAGAACAGATAATCAATAACATCAAAAAGGATAAAGTGGCAGCAGCTTATCTGTAAAACAGGATATCAGAATAACAACTGGGGTACAGCATCAGTGGCCGCAGTTGAAGGGGAAGAGGAGGGGGGTCTTGGGGAGACAGCGTTGAGTTTGACAGCGAGGGTAAAAAGTGTTCCCATCTCTTGAGGTGTTGGTGAAGATGGCTCGGAACCTCCGGCCTGATGGGAGCGACTGAAGAGACAGTAACCTGTGTGTGAGGGGTATTTGGCAACTCTCATTGCTCTGGAGCGCAGACTGCAGTTTTGAAGGAGGTTTAGTGAGGGAAGGGGGTTCCCAATTATTCTTGCCACTAGTCCGATGAACCTCTGAAGCTTGTATCTATTGCTAGTGGAAAGGCCAGCATACCAGACGAGGATGGATGAACATAGGACAGATTTGATAGTGGTGGAGTAGAAGGACCTTAGAAGCTTCTGAGCCATACCAAACTTCTTCAGTTGGTGAAGGAAGAATAGTCCCTGCTGGGCTTTCTTCTATCAGTTCTATGTTTTAGGTAAAAAAAAAAGTGTTATTCTGACTTGCTTTCAAAAAATAGACTTTCAGCTTTCTTCTGGGTGGAGCTGTTGTTGGCCTTCCATCTCAGGTTGTCGGAGATGGTCATGTCCAGGAGGCGGCCACTGAAAAGTCTCTCGACTTTAGGGTTGAAGATATAGATCAGAGGTGGGTTGGGGGCATGCACAATGATCATCTCGATGGTGTTGGCTTTGTTGAGGACCAGCGTTTTCTCTTTACACCAGTGCCATATTCTATCAACCTCCTGATGGTAGGCTTGCTCATTGTTCTTAGTTACAAGTCCAACGATGTGGGTGTCGTCATCAGCATGATGCCAGAAAGATCAGCAGGGCACCATGCAAATGGTATTATTTAAAAGGGATTAAATATGGCAACCTCAATATCCTTTCCAGTTCAGGTTTCCTTTAAAAATGTGCTCCCTGGGACTAAAAGAACATTACAATTACCAGGTAAAATGTATTATTAGTTCATGTTTGAAGACAGCAGTCACAATGGGATTTCGCCAATACCATGAACAGCAACAGGCATCTCAATTTATCCGGGCTCGCAGAAGACTAGACCACAGCACCAGGCCAGGGTATTGAACTTCTTCTGCTGTATGAACACAGGTGATGGCCATGCAGCTGCCTGTCAGATATCACGCAGTGGAACCATAGCAAGTAATGCCTGGACGTTGTCATTGCCCTGGTTGAATGAACATTGATTGCAAGTACATCAGCCTGCAATCAGCTGTAGGTTAAGAAAGTAACGTTTTTGATCTAAGCATAAAAAGCTATTTTTCTAACCTGTGCCCTGCCCATTAACCTGTTCTGGTCTGACATAGTTTTAAGAGCATCTGTAACCATGGATTGAAATTCATCCCAATCAGTGGCTGATACCTCGTTTCCATGAGAAATCGTTACCTTTTCTCAAATAGATCATCAAGCACATATGTATGGCTGATATTGTGGTGAAACCCCTCCCACAGTGTGATGTCAGGACATGTCCGGCTGAACGGACGAAAAAATGCTGCAGGACCCAATTTTCCGGACCGTTTTGCTCAGCAGAACGGACACGGAAGGTTTTGCAGCTACATAGTAACAAATAGAAAACTGACAGTTTACAGCACACTGGCTGTAAAAACTGACAGTTTTTCCTGATCGTGATGGCCGGATCCTTACGGCCGGCTCCGCAGGAAAACGCTAATGTGGACCGGGCCTAAACACGGTGGCCGCCATGCTCAGATACAACTCTATGGGGGTGAGGTGGCCTGTCCACTGCCTACACGGAATGCTAGCAAGCGCCTGGCCGATAGTCCAGAGCAGCTGACAGGCGGTGAATTCTCCACCTGCAGCTTCCCATGTAAATACGGCCTAATAGAAGTGCTGTCAATTGAAGGGTAGCGGGAGTTTATTTATTTATTTTTTAAGCTTTGCCAATTACAGGTCTCATTTTGGAATTTTGTTCCACTGCTTTGTATCTCCTGCTTAATTTAAATAGACTGATCTAAATCTTGCACCCAAATCAGTTTCCTTTCATAACATATTTCATCCCTGCATGACCAGGTGAGATGGAAATACAGATTTTTCTTTGAAGCTATTTTTGTCCGCTGCCTCTTCCTGCTACTCTGACTCTGCACCGCCCTTGACTGCTTTTTAAAAGTTTGCCAAGATTTCCCTTTTGAAATATAAGATAATCTTCAAGGCCGATATCCTCAGAGAGATTCACAGGAATTTCTCTCTCAAATACAGAATCTGTTCTGCTGAGGAAAACCTAGATCTGGAAGAAGTATCAAAATCCTGTAAAGCTGCTCTCTTAAAGAACAAGTGACACCCATGCTAATCTAGAAATAAAAACACATATATAAGTAAATAACTACTAGTTCTACTTACATAACAGATGTATTGCACGGTCCACGTTATGATTCCTGTGAATTTTATAAAGGAAAAGCAGAGAATCCTGTTCTAGACAGTTTCCATCTTGGTGACCTGTGAATGAAGCTTATCCTGACATCATTTCCTCCCTCACTCTTTTTTTTCTCCTCTTGCTAATTGTTTATTTGTTACCCGCCCTCCTCCCAGAGTCTTCAGACACTCCCACTGAGGTCTATACTAAGAAGAGCACTGTCTTATGTCATTAGAAGGAAGGGGAAATAAAGGGAAGAGGTGGAATATATTATAGATAAAAAGACCCCCCAGCATGCAACTGTTTTTCCAGCCGATGGCAATTAAAGGGCCAGCGCTCCTAAGGTATGTGATAACGCCAAACCATAACAGCAGAAAAAGTTTTGACATTTTTGAATGCAGGATTAGCATCTTTATCACAGCGGCAGCCCCTGGACCGCCTAACGCCAATCGGCGTAAAGTCCTTGGGCAGCAGTTTGCAGGAGATCACGCTCAGACTGCGCACACTTCTCCTGCTTGAGGGGCGCAGCGGAGCCTTCAGTCTCCGAGCGGCGATCGCCGTTCGGGAGACTGTTACATGGCGAAACCGCCGTGTTTACATCAGTACAGCGCTGCGATCAGCAGCAGCACTGTACTGGGAACAGCCGCGTGACACGGCTGTCCCCCTGCAGTGGCCAATTTTAAAGCTGCAGTGGCCAATTTTACAGAACATGGCCTGGTCACTAGGGGGGTTTAACACTGCAGTCCTCAAGAGGTTAATACAATCAGACCAGTTGCTGTTGAAATTTAATTTTTATGGCGACAATCCTGCTTTAAAGTGTACCTGAGAAGACAAAAAAAATAGGGCTTTGACCAGTAAAACTGAATACCCAAGCAGCTCAGGGTTACCCAGAACCACTAGGAATGTATAGGGGACTAAACGAGACTGAAAAGCCCTCCTACTTAAGTACTTCTTAAAACAGACTCCTACTTCCTAAAACAGACGGTATTTGTGATAATTCAGCTTTAAAAGAAAGACTGTGGTTACCCACAATGCATCACTCCTGAATATTCAAATGATTTTTTTATGCCCCTGAAGCCAGGCTTACATCTAGAACTGCTGTTGTATAGCAAGCCTATAGCTTATAACATTTACTGAGCCATATCAACCCAATTCTGGTTTCACTGTGAAACATTTGTCTGGCACCTCAGTAGACTGGGAGTATTTAGATTTCAATGCTTAGCCCTATTTCTGTCTCTCTCTCTATCTTATTTTCAAATAACTGTTTAAAACGAAGAAAAAAAAAAAACTCTTCACGTCTCACATGTAGAGAAGATTGCTTTTTATTATGCAAAGAGTTGACCCATGAAATGGGTTTATTCATGCAGCTACTTTCGAATACTGTAACTGTATTAGGACCATTAAAGCAATAATAAATTGAATAGTCGAACATAAAAGCTCTTATGTAACTAACAAACCTATACCATTAAGTAGAAAAAAATAAAACCATTAAGTCAGAAGGACACTTTGAAATCAATTTATGGCTATAATGTTGATAAAGAATGATAACTTTAATGATACCTGGCTAATGATTAAATAAATTGTGCTGAGTAATGTCTTTTTTAATCATGTTGCTAACTGTAATTTATTACATTTATTATGTTATGTTTGGCAATGAAAAGAAAATGTATAAAAATAAATAAAAATGGTTTCAAAAGCAGAAATTCTGGAAGCCCACAGTAATTGCAGCTAGAGATGGCCCGAACCTCCGATTTTCGGTTCGCGAACCTTCGCCAAACGTTCGATTTGCACGAACTTTCGCGAACCGCAATAGACTTCAATGGGGCGGCGAACTTTGAAAACTAGAAACATTTATGCTGGCCACAAAAGTGATGGAAAAGATGTTTCAAGGGTTCTAACACCTGGAGGGGGGCATGGCGGAGTGGGATAGACGCCAAAAGTCCCGGGGAAAAATCTGGATTTGACGCAAAGCAGCGTTTTAGGGGCAGAAATCACATTGAATGCTAAATTGCAGGCCTAAAGTGCTTTAAAACATCTTGCATGTGTATACATCAATCGAGGAGTGTAATTAGAGTACTGCTTCACACTGACACACCAAACTCACTGTGTAACGCACTGCAAACAGGACTAAAGAATGTCTGCATGTCCGACATCACCATGAGATCGCTGGAGCATCCTGTGCTTGCATGCATGGACATGGGAGAAGGATTACTGGCAGTGGTACCTTTATTGTGTTGTGCTGTGACATCACCCTTAAACGCATTGTAAAGCATAGTTGCCAGTTTGTTCTGCAAGTGCTGCATCCTTTCTGCTTTCACGTGAGTTGGTAACATGTCCGCCACTTTGTGTCTATACCAAGGGTCTAGTAGCGTGGCCACCCAGTAATTGTCATTCCCCTTGAGTCTTTTTTATACGGGGGTCCCTCAACAGGCTAGACAGCATGAAAGATGCCATCTGCACATAGTTGGATCCAGACGTACTATCCATCTCCTCTTGCTCTTCCTCAGTAACGTCAGGTAAGTCCTCCTCCTCCCCCCAGCCACAAACAATGCCACGGGAGCCTCGAGCAGCACAAGCCCCCTGCGACGCCTGTTGCGGTTGTTCTTCTGCCGCCGCCTCCTCCTCCTCCAAAGAAACACCTTCCTTATCATCCGAGTCTGACTCCTCTTCCCCACACGACTCTTCCTCCTCCTCACCCCTCTGTGCTGCCGCAGGTGTTGAGGAAACATCTGGTTCTGTTGAAAATTGCTCCCACAACTGTTCCTCCCATAACGGTTCCTCTTCATGCTCCCCCAAAGCTTGATTCACCACTCTACGCACGGCACGCTCCAGGAAGTAAGCGTACGGGATCAAGTCACTGATGGTGCCTTCACTGCGACTCACCAGGTTGGTCACCTCCTCAAACGGCCGCATGAGCCTGCATGCATTTCGCATCAGTGTCCAGTTGTTGGGCCAGAACATCCCCATCTCCCCAGATTGTGTCCTTTTACTATAATTGTACAGCTGCTGGGTGACGGCTTTCTCCTGTTCTAGCAGGTGAGAGAACATGACCAGGGTCGAATTCCAGTGAGTCGGGTTATCGCATATCAAAAATCTCACCGGCAAGTTGTTTCTCTGCTGAATGTCCGCAAAGCGTGCCACGGCCGTGTAAGACCGCCTGAAATGCCCACACAACTTCCTGGCCTGCTTCAGGACGTCCTCTAAGCCTGGGCACTTTGACACAAATCTTTGAATGACTAGATTCAGCACATGTGCCATGCAGGATACATGTGTCAGCTTTCCCAAATTCAAAGCGGAAAGGAGATTGCTGCTGCTGTCACACACCACGTTGCCGATCTCCAGCTGGTGCGGGGTCAGCCACTGATCCACCTATTTGTTAAGAGCAGCCAGAAGAGCTGGTCCAGTGTGACTCTCCGTTTTGAGGCAAGACATGTCTAAGATGGCGTGATACCGTCGTACCTGGCATGCAGCATAGGCCCTGGGGAGATGGGGCTGTGTAGTTGGAGAGGAGATCGCAGCACCAGTAGAGTTCAACTGTCATTCAGCCAAGGAGGAGGACGATAGCGAAGAGGATGTAGCAGAAGGAGAAGGAGAGGAGGTGGTAGGAGGCCTGCCTGCAAGCCGTGGAGGTGTCACAAGTGTGTCCGCTGCACAGCCACGTACTCCCTGCTTGCCATTGGTTTCCAGGTTGAACCAATAGGCTGTGTAAGTAATGTAGTGGCCCTGACCGTGCTTGGCAGACCAGGCATCTGCGGTCAGGTGGACCCTTGACCCAACGCTGTGTGCCAGAGATGACACCACTTGCCTCTCTACTTCACGGTACAGTTTAGGTATCACCTTTTTACAGAAATAATTGCGGCCTGGTATGTTCCACTGCGGTGTCCCAATGGCCACAAATTTACGGAAGGCCTCAGAGTCCACCAACTGCTATGGTAACAGCTGGCGAGCTAACAGTTCCGCCAAGCCAGCTGTCAGACGGCGGGCAAGGGGATGACTGGCAGAAATTGGCTTCTTCTGCTCAAAGATTTCCTTCACGGACACCTGGGTGCTGTTGGCAGAGAAGCAGGAACCACTCAAGGGTAGAGGCGGAGTGGTGGAGGGTGGCTGTGAAGGTGCAAGGGAGAAAGCGGCTGAAGATGCTGCACCTGATGGAGGAAGAGGAGAATAAGGGTGGCTGTTTTTTTGTGTGCTGCTTTTGCTTAGGTGCTCTTCCCAGTTTGTGCCTTTTCTCCATGTGCCTTCGCAAGGCACTTGTCCCTACGTGGGTGTTGGCCTTTCCACGGCTCAATTTTTGGAGGCAGAGAGAACAGATGGGATTGCTCCGATCTGAGGCAGACATACTAAAAAATTTCCAAACCGCTGAGCCCCCCTGGGGTGATGGCACTATGGTGGCATCAGCAGCTGACTTGAAGGGCATGTTGGCTGGCTGTACATAGGTGGCGATACATGCCGCTGGACACTGCCACCAACTGTTTCTGATGACGAGCTCCCCCTGCTTCTTTCAGGAACTCATCTCCTCCTACTCCTCTCTGACTCCCCCTCTGAACTGTCCGGCTGTTCATCTCCTCTATTGGGAACATACGTGGGATCCGTATCATCGTCATCATCATAATTATCCTGCCCAGCTTCATTTGCCTCAGACACCTCCAAAACTGCACCAACAGCAGGTACTTCATCATCCCCCTCCGCACATGTTACGTCCATAGTGTCGCCGAACTCAGACATATGAGGTGGTGTAACTTGCTTAGCGCCTTCATCTGGTTGTAACAATAATGGCTGTGCATCAGTGATTTCCCCACCAAATAACTCCTGCAAACTGTCAAATGTTGCGGATGTGGTACTTGGAGTAGCGCTGGTGGCTGCGGAAGATGAGGTGTTCTGTGTTAAATAGTCAACCACGTCCTGACAATCTTAGGAGTTGATGGGACATGCCTTCTTCTGAGCACTGTACTTTGGTCCAGGGCCGCATGAAATCACATCACCACGACCTCGCACAGACCTGCCGAGTGGCCTTCCTCTGGGTCTGCCTCTACCTCTGCCTCTACCTGTTTTGTCCGTTTTGTCCATATCGGGGGGGATGACGTGAAAGGTATGCACTGACTTGACTAATACAATGTGCAGACACACACGTGCAGTTAACAGGTATGCACGGAGTGGTATATCCCACTGCATGCACTCACATAGTTATGTGGGTGCCCTGAACACAACAGGTAGGTATATGTAGTGATGAGGTGGGTGCACTGAACACAACAGGTAGATATATGCAGTGATGAGGTGGGTGCACTGAACACAACAGTTAGGTATATGCAGTAATAAGTATTACAATGTGCACCTGTCACACACAGACAGGTTGCGGGCAGGCACAGTGACATTGCATGCACTCAGCTCACGTAGGTAGGTGGGTGCACTGTGAACAACAGGTATGCAGTAATGGGTATTACAATGTGCACCTGTCACACACACAGGTAGTCACTGAATGTGCTGGGCCTGGCAGTGGCACACATAGTATGAATTATCAAGGCTGACAGTCTAAGCAACACAAGTGTCAGTGGGACACACAGAAAAAAATAGATCACAAGAACAAGATTATCTCTGGGGTGCTATTTTAGCAATAATAATCTGCAAGGAGCAAGCTAAGAAGCCTACAAGAGCCTAACTAATCTTTCCCTATGAGAGTCTGCTCTGTCTGCAGCAGCTGTCCCTTCTCTATTTACTGCAGGCACACGAGTGAGTAAAATTGCCGGAGCTGCCTGCCTTTTATAAGGGTGGGAGTGGCTCCAGGAGGGAGTGTAGCCTGATTGGCTACAATGTGCCTGCTGACTGTGATGTAGAGGGTCAAAGTTGACCCTAATGTTGCACTATGGGGGCGAATCGAATTTCCGGTAAAGTTCGCGGTTCTCCGCGATTGCGAACCCCTGGAAGTTCGCCTGGAACCGTTCGGACCATCTCTAATTGCAGCCAGCTGTGAGGTTTGCTAGATGGTCTTGCCAAGTCCAAGCGGCCAGCAAGCATAATATTCTCCATAATCAGCGTCAGGGGGCCGGATTTCTGGAAAGGCCACCTAGGTCTAGATCTTGGGCGGCTGCTGCTCAAGGGGCGGCTGGACATGATAAAGGGGTTGCCGAATATGGAAGAGAAGCCAGCAAATGAAAAGGGAGGCTGCAAATGGCAACAGCATATGGAAGAGGAGAGATTTTGCTTAAGGAAGCTGCACATGAAAAAGAGGGGATGCTGTACATGGATGTGACATGCGAAAGAGAGGGTTGCACATGAAATGGGAGGGGTAGAGGTGTAGCTATGGGTTGGCAAGGGGGGACACATGTGCAGCACTGTAGGAGCATTCAGCATGGCTGCGTGCACCCCCACATGTGTGAGGGGTAGCTTGCTGACCACCTGAAGTTCCACCGCTTCCCTCTCTCCCTATGCAGAGGAGTGAGTAAATGTTAATAACACCAGAAGACTTACTGGCTCCGACATTCCAGCAATGACCTCATCTCTCTTCTATTACCAAGGTGAGGACATTGGGCATGCTGCAGAGAACAGATGATAGCATTGTTGTAATATTGGAGCCAGTTAGTCCTTTGCTGTTGCATCTGGCATCTGTAGGGCGCATACTGACTATCTAAACGGAGGAAAGGGGCCCATTTGGCTATCTAAACAGTATTTATACATTTGGCTCCGCTCGTGACCATGCCCACATTCTGATACGTGGTCACTCCAATTTTTCTGGTTGGGTGCGAGTCGCAATTTTGTCCCCTGGTGCTGAAAACCCTAGCTAGGCCTCTGGGGAGGGGTGCTGTTGCACAAGTATAATGAGCAACAAGAAAGTTGGCCTAGGGATGACCTTTATCAGCCTGTATACTTTTCAGCACTGGTGTGAGTATTGCCAGCAGTACTTGAAAATCTTTTTTTCTTCACAAAGCATTAGTGTCTGGTGCTAATGGCTACTGAGCTGCTTCACACCCCTATTGCCCAAGGCAAGACTGCTAACATGGGGGCTTATCCATTCATTTGCCGGGAAATGCAGGTGGACACCCTTTTCCATATTTATGAATAAACAGGTCTTATACAGACCCGTTACCCATTCACCGGTGGCACAAGAGTTCAAATTAAAACACCGACGCCAACTATCAAAGAAAAGAAACACCTGTCTTAAAAGGTAAAGATTGCTAAGACAATAAAGGCCTCTTCTCAACGTTCATTTCCTTGCTTGCAGAGTCTTCTTTGGCTTCTTGCAGTAGCCCTGGTGCCTGAGTGTTCTCTCTTCAGTGTCTCCAGGCTGACTGGTGACTATATTTGTACACATGAGGGCGTTCTCTCACTGACATTGCTGTCCGGATCTGTAGATATCTTTCTATGGCCACTGAGAAGCATTCTTTACTTGGTATATCATCCCTCTCACATTTCATTGCATAAGGTCCATTGTCCATCAGAGTTTTTTTGCTGCCTGCCCCTAACTTTACAGCAACACAATAACGTAAGCAATACCTTTTTTTTATTATGATTGATTTATAAAGCGCCAGCATATTCTGTGGGGCTGTACAAAGTAAGAAAAACAAACACGGGGTACATAATGATATAGGCAATGGTGGACACCAAATATGACCACAGGTACAAAACACAGAATTGGTAGTTACAGTGACAGGAATAACATGTATAACAGATTGCGAGATACAAAATGAAAAACAAATTCCAAGACACAAAAGGGTGAGAGAGCTGTGCCCTTGCAAGGGAAATTTACTTGAAAAAGCTCTTTGTATAGCGGTTTCCCGAGCGCTTTTAAGAATAAATACATTGTATTTATTCTTTTCCGCGTCAAAGAGTTCACTTCCTGACTGACGTCAGGAAGTGAAAAAACAAATCACTTTGCAAAAGCGCAATTTCTGCTAGATTTGGTAAGGCAGGCAAAGGGTGTATGACAGGACACCTGATTGGCTGACAGGCACCTGCTGACCAAATAAAGGCAGGAAAGTGCTTTAGCTGGGAGTGAGCATTTGTGTTTTTTGCAGTTAGCATTCAGTTCAGAGGCAGTGGGGGTGAATTCCCTGGGGGTGAGAAGTCCAGGGCTCGCCTGCACTTTCCTGTGGGTATCGCATGGTGGTGTGAGGGGCCCAGACAGTGAGAGAGTCCGGGTCCCCCGGCTGTTGTGTGAACCAGTGTTTGTGTTGTGTTACTCTGCAAAACTGCTTAGAAAAGCGCTGTGAAAAAAACCCAAAAAAACTACTGTGCAGGTAAGCACCGGGAGGTGTTTAAAACATTACCCACAAAATCACCAAACGCTGGCATCAGCGATTGCGATTTATGATGTGAACAAGGCCTTAGGGAACGGTGATGCTAACAAATTATAACACACACAAGCTATATTTCACAATATTAATTGAAAAGATTACTCGTGTACAAATATCAATTCCAGCATAATTTGTCAGCACTTACCCTTCCCGGCGTTTAATTTCCCTGCAATTTTTGTACCAAAAGCGGTACATTTTTTAAAAGTGTTTCTTAATATTGTAAGCATTTTTGCATATCGCTTGCAAGTTGTGGTCTTTTACTTTAATATATTTTTTACTTTATTATTTGCTGCAATGGGCAGTAGTGCTACCTTTTTTTTTTTATTCTTTAGAACTTTTTATATTGGATGCAATACAGATGTTTATATTGAATCCAATACAAAAAATGTGAATTTGCTGCCTGATGTGATGATGCTGCGTACGCCCAACACCAGGGGGCTCACACAGCGTCATGAAAGGGGCACTTCGGGGGACGTGATCACAGACGGACAGGAAGCAATGAAGGCGGTCGAAGAGGAGATCCCCAATGGGGAACGTAAAGAAGAAGACGGGAATATGCTCGCAGGGAAGCCGCTGGATGCCAGCGAGGGTTCCCGCAAGCCAGCGACGCTGCAGGTGAGTTATTGTAATTACTACACCAGCCTGACTCGTCCTAACCAATAGTAGTAATTTTTTTAGGAGGAGTCAGGCTCATCCATTACGCTAGGTAGGTTAACACATGGTGCAGTCATTGCGTTGTAGACAATTGCCACATGTGATATCTAGCAGGTTGCTGCCACCCACTCAGATGCACATGCAAGAGTTGGGTGCCCTACCCCAATCCATGTCAAATGCTTGCAGTTGTCTGCAGGTGTCTTGCAGATCTACAGGAACAGTTGAGAGATAGTGATTACACTGCTGTCAGCTACCCATGGGAAATAACCTGAAGGCACTGCCTGAGACTCCCAACGGGACGCACATAAGTGATCTGGGAAACCTGAGCTCAATTAGTTAAAAATTGTCTGCTAGCAGGTGGTTTGTACCTGCCACCCACATGTACATCATATTAGTAAGGGCTGCTGAGAGTGTTTCTGAAGTAGTGGTTGTGTGATTGCAGTTGTGTGCACAGCAGGAGCATAACCCAATTATATTAAGAAAAGGTAGTGATTGGAGAGCATTGATACCAAACAGCACCCCATGAGAGTCTCTCAGTAACAGTATCCTAGTAACAGATCAGACCCCTGCTCTGTCCACTCGTTATCATTATGGCTGGGTAAGGGTGATGACACTTCCATGTTCTGCAACCTTTGAGCCCAGTCAGCATACCTCTTTGCCTGGCTTCTCTCAGCCCCTAATATATCCAGTGGCGTAGCTAAGGATCTGTGGGCCCCAATGCAAGTACATGCCCCCCCCCCAAGCACTCTATACATATCAATTGATACGGGGCACCAAAACCTGCCAATGGCAACTACAGTGTCAGAGGAGCAAGAAGAGGGATGGGGAACAGTTTGTTAATGATTAATACTATTCATAGTATCTATAGAAGTGATTATAATGAGCACAGGACCAATAGAGAGCTAATACTGCAGTTGAGGGAGGGCCCCGATACGGTCGCAACCTCTGCAACCCCTATTGCTACGCCCCTGCCTATATCGTTAGTGATGACTAAGCAAGGGAGCCTCCTTGAGCGTAATTTTTACACGTTTAGAGTATGAGAAATGTTACATGGGGAAACTCTCCTAGCCCCAGAGATGCCATACAGTCAGGCTCTCCTTTATCTGTTCAGAGCGTGGGAAATGTTCACTTTTTCAGTAGGTTGAACAGAGCCAGTGAGAGCACTGCAGTCCTAATAAGAGGCAACATTAGATTTCCACTTCTATAACAGTCAGCATGGCTTTAGCTGCATCCAAGAAACAAACATCACATGACTTGGGATCCCTTTTGCATAAAGCTATAATAACCCAGAGGTCAGCATAGACTGTTAGATTTGTACTCGATTCTGTAAATATCTCATTGATATAGGTAATTTGCTCAGCTTACTGGGTAGCCCCACTTGATCAGTGATGTGATGTCTAGGAGAACTCATGGAGAAACATGTGATCAGCTTGATCAGGTAAGAGATATGCTAGTCATGATCATGTGCTAAAGCAGGATGTCATCACAGCGAATCAGAGCCTTGCAAATCTATCAGCTGATCAAACAAATCACACGCTTCTCCATGAGTTCTCCTAGACATGACCATCAGCACACTTGATATTGATTACATTTCAGGACATATATGATAGATTATTGATCCTAACAGAGCCACTGCTAACCACCAAAAAACCTTTGGAAAAGTCATTTGTGTGAACCTAAAGTAGGAAAAATTCCCATTTACTTACCTGGTGCTTCATCCAGCCCACTGAAGTCCTCCTGCTCACTTGCTGTCCACCCACACTCAGCCGTTCCTTCTCTGTCCCCCTCCGTAATCCGACCGACTGACGAGTTGTCCGGTGACTGCGGATACGTGCTCAGCCATTACTCGGCTGTCCCCCTCCAATGCTGGATGCGAGGCCCCGAGTGTTTTGCGCATGTGCACGGGGGCATATCGGGGTAATATAGCGCCTATAGCAAACACTGAGTATAAGTATAAACCCCCAGTATAAGTAACGCCCACAGTATAAGTAACCAGAGTTAGCACCTAGTATAGGTAGGCAGAGGTAGTTAACTCAGTATAGGTAGACCCCAGCTTAGGTTACCCAACCAGTATATGTAGTTAGAGGTGTCTCTACAGTGCAAGTAGCCTTCCTTAGCATAAGTGGTGAGAGGTGTCCCCCTCAGTATAAGTATCCCCCTAGTATAGGTTTGGCAGGTGTCCCTCAGTATAAATACCCCCCTCCCCCTTCCCAACTAATGCTACGTACACACTTGCGATAACGATCGTTCGCTAGGAACGATAATTGAAAGACGACTGATACGGCAACGATAGGGATGCAACGATGGGATGCAGCGATCATCATACACATTTTAATGATCGTTATCGCAGAAAAGAACGATCATAAGGAATTGTTGCGTACATATTTCTATAAAATTAAATAAAAAACACTAACATGGAGTTAAAATAGATACAAATATGATTGTTAACTTGAAAACAAAATTTAATTGAAATGAGCAATGTAACAATCTTTACCTCCGCGCTACAAAGGAAGTACTGAAGCTGGGCAGAATTCCACGCAGGCGCACGATCGTTCTCGGCCGATGTCTGTACACACTATAGTTTTGTAACGATTGTCGGTAGATACGATCCGTCAGGTCGGATATTTCCATCTTCCCGATGTCGTTCTTTTGTTGTTCGTGTTAATGATCGTTGGGTAAAGTTTTTTCCCCGATTGTCGGCGGAACGATCGTTAATTAGCTGTTTCAAACGACCATAGTCGCCAGTGTGTACGCAGCATAAGTATGCCTTCAGCAGTACAGGTAGTGAGAGGTGTCCCCCAGTATAAGTAACCTCCCACCATACCACCCAGTATGGTAGTGGGTCACGAGGGAGGAGGGGGCATCCATGGTGCCCCTAGTGCTGTGGCGCCCAAGTCTATTGACTTTCATGTTACCTTTCATACTAGACAAAGCGTTCCAAAGCGTTACGATGTAACGCTTATAGGATCTTTTAATCGTGCGGAGCCAGCATTTTCTTGTCACGTGAATTAGAGTTAGCACCAAACATCATGCCGTAGGTTATAACACATGCACAAAATTGGGTTGGTGCATGCATTGCCTGGTATGAGCAAGCCCTCAAGCAGGTATTTGTATGCTTATCACCGTACATACACATTTCAATCTCATCATCATGAGCCTGATGCATGTTACTGCGGTAATATTGCCATGCACAAAATAGTGCACTGCAATATTACCCTTACTTCCGAGACGCAATGCGGAAAGTCGGATGCAGATGACGATGCGGAAAGCTAGTGGAAATGCGCCCTAAAGGGATGAATCAACCAAAAACATTTAACAATTGGTCCCCTCTCGAATAGTTTCTCTAAAAACATTGCTTAAAAGTCTGTTGGAAAAGGCTATTCTTTTTATGATTAGGACAAGCCTCTGTACCACAAACTGATTGGAACAAGGTTTGCAATGGCAGCGTTTCAATCAACTATTGGACAGATTTCTCATTAAAACCTTGAAGAAATCGAGTAGCACTAGGTGGTACATCTGATAATCTATTTATATGAGGGAAACAGGCCTTGTGCACATCATAAATCACAATCGCTGATTTTGCGATTTTGTGCGTGCTTTTTTTTTAGCGCCTCCTGGCGCTTACCTGCGTGTTGCAATTTTTTATAAATCGCCTTTCTAAGTGCTTTTGCAGCGCAAATCTGTTCTCTTTCACCCGGAAATGAATAAATACAACGTATTTATTCATGAAAGCGCTGGGGAAATCGCTACACAAATCGCTTTTTCAAGCATTTTGCTATTTCCCTATACCTTCCATTGAGGCAAATCGCCCCGAAAAAGGTACGGGCAGCGCTTTGGGGAGCGGATCGGAATCGAACCGTTTAGATGTGAACATTCTCATAGGGAATCATTGCACAAGTGCTTTTAGGGCAATTTTGCAAAATTGCCGACGCTTTATAAATCCCGAAAATGCCCTTAGTGTGAACAACCACAGCGATAGCACCTACCGGTGTAATTATGCCTGGTACACACCATGCAATTTCCTATAAGACAGACGTGTCAAATCGATTATTTCTGACAGGTCCAATGTGATTTGATCATTTTTCTGATCGATTTTCTGATCCCTTCTAGGCATCTTGCACACTACCTGCGATTCCGATTTTTTTATTCCGGTTAAAAAAAAAGTACTGCCTGCTGCTACACTTTTTAATCGGATTCAAAAATCGGATCGTATTAAAGGGCAACTGAAGTGAGAGAGATGTGGAGGCCTTCCTTTTAAAGAGACACTGAAGCGAAAAAAAAAATATGATATAGTGAATTGGTTGTGTACTATGAATAATTACTAGAAGATTAGCAGCAAAGAAAATATTCTCATACTTTTATTTTTTATATAGTGTTTTTTCTAACATTGCATCATTCTATAATATGTGCAGATTACACAACACTCAGCATTCAAAATGAGTCTTTCAGAGCAGTCTGTGAAGTAATGACCTCTCCTCTAGCAGAGAAAAAGTAAACAGTTCACTTACAGTTGAGATAATAAAAGTCAGTTAACAGCCCTCTCCACGACTAAAGCAGCGTACACACGCCGGACTTTAAGCAACGACGAGTCCGTCGTTGCCTCCCGCTGGGTGGGCGTGCCAGCGATAGTCCGGCGTGTGTACGCTCTGTCGTCAGACTGATACGGCTGTTTCTGAGCGATCCGCCCGGCGGATCGCTCAGAAACAGCCGTATCAGTCTGACGACAGAGCGTACACACGCCGGACTGTCGCTAGCACGCCCACCCAGCGGGAGGCAACGACGGACCCGTCGTTGCCTAAAGTCCGGCGTGTGTACGGACCTTAATACTTAGTCGGAGAGCTTAATGGCTTGTTTGCATAGATATAACAACTGGAGTTTCTCAACTCTTCCTGTACTGGAAACAATTAGACTGATGTATCTGATCTTAATGTTTTATTTCTTAGCTGTACTACACATACAAATCATAATATCATAATTTTTTTTTCGCTTCAGTGTCTCTTTAAGCAATGCCTGGCAGTCCTGTTGACCTTCTGCATATAATACGTTTAGCCATAGCCCCTGAACAAGCATGCAGCAGATCAGATGTTTCTGACATTATTGTCAGATCTGAGAAGATTAGCTGTATGCTTGTTTCTGGTGTGATTCAGACACTATTGTAGCCAAATAGATCAGCAGGACAGCCAGGCAATTGGTATAGTTTAAAAGGAGATAAATATGGCAGCCACCATTTCACTCACTTCAGTTCCCCTTTAAATTGGAATCGCATGTAGTGTGCAAGAGGCCCTATACAAACTCGGAAATCTGTCGGAAATAAACGATTCGACCCATCTATCTCATGGGAAATTGCATGGTGTGTACCACTGTACCAGGCATAAGGCTGTCTGTAAAAGCATTGTAGATTTCAAAGGGGGTGATTAATCAGCGAAATCTGGGTCAGCCATGATCTCAGCTGTGGTTCAGAAAAATAAAGATAGCCACTGGTGGCAAAAAACAAGCTCAGTTCTTTATTTCCTTGACTGGTAATGATAGCTGTAATAATAATGGGAGTGGAGCGCACATGTTGAGGCGCACACATCTCCGGTCCCCAGCAGGTTTGGCGTCGTCCTGCAGCCAGCATGCAGTGCAGCAGAGGCCAGGGCAGGCGCTGTGATTTCCACTGTGACTCTCGCACAGAATGTGCTGTCTGGGCTTCCATACATGAAGGTTTGCTATTTCCCAACCCAGTGCTGCTTTTTTTTTTCCTCCCTCCTCCTCCCCCCTGTAATTCTGCATTCAGTACACTGAGCAGTGTGAGGAGGAGGAAGACCAGGCTGTGGCTTTGTCATATCTCTGCATGGATAAACTGCTGCTGGATCTTTAGCATTGCAGAACTTGGCTGCTCTCCCTTTCCCATCAATGATGTGAGATCCAGTGCCAGCACTTTCTGGATTTTTTTTTATTTTGTATTTTATTTTTTCCCAGGCTTTGGAGGATCACAGTTCACATTGTGGGGCTGCATCTTGCTGCTGCTGCTATAGTTGGGGGACTGTGCTAGGGCACATCTGTGGATTCATTGCATTATTTTTGTTGTTGCTGTATATTTGCCATAGCAAGGACTGGAGGGAAGGTCCTTAGCTTCAAGCTGTCAGTGGGTTGCAAGGAGAGCATCTTAAGCATCATCTTCCTCATCCTTCACTGGAGGAATTGCCATGGCTACAAGTACCACAGGCTCCACACTGCTGCTACCCCTCAGCCATGCAGTGCAATTGCCTGTAGACCAGGTGAGTGGATGGGGTTATTGGGGAGGGGGAGCCGCAGGGGTCATCAGCTGCTCAGTGCCTGCACAGGTCTGCCACCTCTGGGCTCCCAGGGTTGTTGTTTTTTTTTTTCTTTCTTAATTTTCAATGACACAGTAATGGCTAGCGTACATGACCGTTTGGAGACTTCAACCTGAGGAAAAAGGTTTGTGTACAACTGGAAAAAAGTAAACCACTGGCCTCAAACTGCATTAGGCTTGCATTGAACCTGCATTGAATCTATTATTTAAATTGACAGCTGACGTTAAAGGTCATTGCACGCTACCTCCTGATGAGCCAAATCCTAGGTCACACACTTGTGTGTCTGTTAATCCATGGGTGCGTGAATACATATGTAAAGCATAACCTCTAGAAATAGATGTCATGTCTAAAAATCGCTAAGGGGGATAAAAGTAGCTTATTACCCCTAGATATAAAAATTAAGCTTAACTTTGAATAATTTGGTGCTGCAAAAATGAATTAATCAAGGTGTCTGTTAATTAGTCATTAGCTTTCCAAATCTGATTAGCCCCGTGCAAAGTTCTGGTTTGGCCTCTGCTAATTCTGTGCTTGTAAAGCCAAAAACTACCAAGTTGATTTTTTTTTTTAATAATATTTCTAGAAACCACTCAATACTATGCATCAACTGAATTATATCATGGAAGTAATATTGGCGCTAGACTACTTTAGGGAACCCAGCAGGAAACCTCATAGGGAATGGTTCTTCAATCACAGTACTCTTACAGCACAACGTGTTGTGATTGGCTAAATAGTGTGCTTGTAGTTTACTATAACCTATTGGGAACCTAGGACTTCCAGAGGGTGCTGTCCACCCAATCATGTTAGTGGAATTTCACTGTGACGTTCCCTGCTTTGTCCCCTAAAGTAGACTGGCACTGTAATGGCAATATATGCTAGCACTGTAGCCTTGCAGCGCTAGAGACCCAGGTTTCAGTATTGGCCAGGACACTATCTGCATGGAGTTTGCATGTTCTCCCTGTATTTGCCCATCAACATCCCAAAAACATACTGGTATGTTAAGGGACAACTGAAGTGAGAAGAATATGAAGGCTGCCATATTTATTTCCTTTTAAGCAATACCAGTTGCCTGGCAGCCCTGTTGATCTATTTGGCAGCAGAAGTGTCTGAATTACACCAGAAACAAACATGCAGCTAATCTATTCAGATCTGACAATAATGTCAGATACACCTGATCTGCAACTGGTATTGCTTAAAAGGAAATAAATATGGCAGCTTCCATATACCTCTCACTTCAACTGTCTTATAATTGCTCCCCATGGTAGGAATATTAGAGTGACTATGGTAGGGATTACTTTGTAAGCTTACCTGTTGGACAGTCAGTGACAGTTTGACTGTGTACATTGAAGTGCAGCAGAACTTGCCAATGCTATAAAAATACAGAATTATATTGCATTGATTACTAGAGGTGTACCAGAGACTATAATAAGTTTTATACATACCTGGGGCTTCCTCCAGCCCCATGCGCACAGATCGCTCCCACGCCGCCATCCTCAGCATTCTGTATCACTGGTACAGAGTTCCGTAGCTTCAGCCAGTCGTGTCTAGTCTGCGCAAGAGAAGTGCGCTATCTACGTATGTCTCCTGGCTTCTGCCACAGAGATACGTAGAGAGCGCACTTCTCTTGCGCAGACTGGCCGCTGTTACAGGACCCGGTACCGGTGATGCAGAAGACTGAGGACGGGAGCGATCTGTGCGCATGGGGCTGGAGGAAGCTCCAGGTATGTATAAAACTTTTTTTATTATTGTGTTTAAATTCTCACTTCACGTCAATGTTTTCTATACATGAATCAGAAATCAAAATTTGGTCAGTTTTAGTCAGATTTGGAAAGCGAATGATGAATTAATCATGTTATCTGTTAATTATCTGTATTCTGGGAGCTAGCATGGTTAGAATGAGTCCATAGGGAGCAGTTCTCCAATCACAGCAACAACTACAACTTGAAGCATTCTAATTGGCTGAATAGTGTGCTTGTGTTATTACTACAACCTATCTGAAACCTAGCAATTAGGGAGGGTGCTATCCACCCAAACACATTAGCAGAGTTTCCCTATGAACTTTCTCTCTGGCTTACCCCAACCACACTAGCACCCTATTCTGTATCCCACTAACTTTATGCAAAGTTCTAGTTCAGCCCCAGCTAACTCTGGTACATGCAGAGCAAGAAAGAGCACCTAGCCATTCAGAGTGTGTATATATGATCTAAAAGGTTACAGGCCTGACACAATACATTTTATAGTTCTATAGCACGGATATTCTGCATTGGGCAGAGGTCGCACTAGTCAAGTCTGCATGTGTTCCCCCTCAATGCAAAATCGCTTTAAGGGCTCGTTTCCACTATCGCGAATCCGCATGCATCCAACGCATATGGATTCGCACATGTAATGCAAGTGGATGGGCCTGTTTCCACTGCAGCGTTGTTGAAGTGCGTTTTTTTTCAGCGGTGAAAAAACGCACAAAAGAGCCGCAGAATTCGCCTGCGAGTGGAATGCATGCGAATCGCATGCAATGTATTTAATAGGGAAATCGCATGCGTTTTCCCCATGCGGTTTTTGCCGTGAATTCGCATGCGAATTCGCATAGGTACCAATGTAAATTCACACAGGCAGTGACATGGTTAATCGTATATACCCTCACCTATGTGAAATCGCATGCGAATTCGCGGCAAAAAACGCATGGGGAATCGCATCCGCATGCGATTTCATCAGCGGTGGAATCCAGGCGATTCCGCACCGCAATAGTGGAAACGAGCCCTACAACGGACAGCCCTTGTAAAGGTGCCTATAACGGTACAATCTCCCCAATGACTGACTATACAATTTTTTTGGGTACTGTAATGGCGCCGATTGATGACAAACGATTGTGCTATTGATTGTTCTGTTGATGCGAATTCTGTAATGAATATTTTAGTCTGTTCAGATTGCTTTTCATTTTACTTTTCGTTGGTTGACCCGCAGTTGCAGCGATTGGATCAGATGGTCGATTGTTCAGGAAATTGGATCATTAGTGGGACGACTATAGTGAGAAGAATTTGGACACTGCCATATTTGATTCATTTTAAACCATACCAGTTGCCTGGCAGTCCTGCTGATCTCTTTGGCTGCAGTAGTGGCTGAATCACACACCTGAAACAAGCATGCAGCTAATCTAGTCTGACTTCAGTCAGAGCACCTGATCTGCATGCTTGTTGAGGGGCTGTGGCTGAGAGTATTAGAGACACAGGATCAGCAGGAGAGTCAGGCAACTGGTATTATTTTTAAATGAAAAATCCACATCCTTCTCAGTTTAGGTTCCCTAAAGGAAAGCTAAGGGCTTTAACTCACTGGGACTGTTCACATCTAGTTCCAATTTTTTTTTCCTTTACACTAGCTGCTGAAGAAAAGCACAAATGTTTTTTGCAAACAAACTTGTGTGGCGTCCATAGAGATTTACACAGAAATATGTGGACATCTTCCACACATACTTGTAGGAGCTCCACCTACGCGTCTGGGATAGATCATTGGCATTTTTTTGTTGAGGGAGGGATCACACTTGGCTGCACAGAAAAACGGCTACAGTTTTCTGCAGACAATCTTCGTTTTAATGTGCGTTTTCTGCATGCATCAGCTGTCAGTCAGCAATGGGAGGGTAATCGCACCGGTGTGTGAAAAAGTAGTGCAGGTGTGGCTGCGGGCTCGGTCCTCACTTCGCTCGGACAACTTTTTATTCTCTGTCCACTCGGATAGTGGAGCACACAGGCAGCTAACTCGGCTTGCAAGTTTAGTGCTGCTGATGGGGTTAATTTATGACCTGCATGACTTTGCACATGCTCAGTAGCATTTGTATGCTATTTTGTCGGGTATGCTAAAATGTTGGAACACCGGCAGCAAAGTTTCCCCCACCCCCCACCTACAGGGACTGCATTAAAATGTGACTCACTGATTAAGATGCTGTGCAATTCTGCATGCAGGACAAGTGTGCCATTTTCTCTAATAGTGATTCCTGTCTGAGCCTCTGTACCCACTCTGCAATTTCTGCAGTGATTCTTCCGACAACATAATAATAATAATAATAATAATAATAATAATAATAATATCATATTTTTTTTTAGCAACAAGCGATCGTTTCTTTGATCTTGCGAAGTGTGTACAGGCACATGATTACGCAAAACGTTTGGCGGCGTGCTGCGATAAGTACCGTCATGGCGAATGGCATCTTTAACATCCCAGATGACTCTGTGCAAAGTACCGCGATGTCTTGTCTTCCCGTTCGCACCCGTTGCATGACATCACGTGTACCTGCCTGCAGGAAGGTGGATTGGGGAACGTTCCTGGTCTGGGGACATCTCTGGCATCCATCTTCCTGTGACGTCAGGTGAGTATTCAGCATTACAGTGTAACGCAGGCATGGGCAAACTTGGCCCTCCAGCTGTTAAGAAGCTACAAGTCCCACAATGCATTGCAGGAGTCTGACAGCCACAGTCATGACTCATAAAGGCAAATGCATTGTGGGACTTGTAGTTCCGTAACAGCTGGAGGGCCGAGTTTGCCCATGCCTGGTGTAACATCTCCTAATACACACAGCAAAGGCCACTAGAGCTCGGTGTGTGAAAAATGAGAAAACTTGTCCAAACACATTTGAGAGGATACATAATTCACGTGGATGGCACCTGCACTGGGAATACAGCCGACAACTGCAGAACTGAGGCTGTACAAGGTTCTACAATCTTTATGCAGCCTTGACATATTTACATAGCATAAAGGCCTACATAAATCTTCTATATGAATTACACTAGAGATGAACTAAAAATCAGACTTTACATTTGTTTATTTGCTGTGCAGGAATCTAATGACGGCTGAACCTGAATCCAACCAGACAGAGCTAATCCGTTTTATAGGCTCCATACACACATCTAGTTTTAATCTGCAGATGACTTTAACCACTGCCATGTAATAGGAGGGCCAACAGGTTTTGAATGTTATGAACAGACTATGTAGGTAAACTGTCATACTTCATGGAAGAGGCATCTGCAGATAAAAATTGGATGTGTGTACGGACCGTTAAGATTAATTAACTTAGGCCTCTTTTCCATGGAGTGTAATCAGCATCAGTTATAAGCGTTCTTACTGCTTTTCTGCCATCCTTGCGATGGTGCTTAACAGGGGCATTAGTAGCGCAGTTAGTATTTGCGCTTGGAAGCGATAATGGGGCTGTGAGAAACCGTCACATGTCACGTCAGAGCGCAGAAAGCGATGTGCCAACTCCATGGGGAGGGGGCTGCCTGAGCGCAAGCAAGCTAATGAAACTTTGCAGCTGATGACTTTGCCCAGCTCAGTTTGAGGCTCATTTCACACTATGGGCCATCTCGGCATGAAGACAGCGCACATCAATATTACTGGTACTACTCAAGTATTGCAAGCATTGCCACAGTTGCGGGTATGTCACCATAGCAATAATTGTATTACTTGAGTACTGTGGGTTGCGCTAATGGCGTCATTCATGGTACGCTGCTGGCGGTAGTACCGGTAATATTGCCATGCACTGTCTCTGTGCCCATAGTGTGAAAGGGGCCTCAGCCTGAACCAGGCAGACTCATCAGCTGCAAAGTTTGATTGGCTTTGTTTTGAATTGTAGGTTGTAGACAATTTGCCTTGATCTTCACTGGTCCTGAAGCACTTTCTGTTTTTTGTTTTGTTTTGTTTACTTGCTCTCAGTATTAAAGGCTTTACAGTACTTTGTATTGGTTATGCATTACAGCTTTCAGTTATCTCAGTTTGAAGAGCGGAAATATATGCTGGCTTTATGACAGAACTTTATCTCAGATGCTTAATTACCTGTGCCTAGCAGCTATTACTTTCTAAAGAACTCTGGGTAAAACAAGCGCCTCAGCCCAAGTCTGAGGAAGTGGCTTATAGTGATGGGCTTCCGAGTAGCTACGAGTTCGTAGCTACTCTGATTTTAAATGCTAATTAATCTTAGTGAATGCAGGAGTGATTGTGGTTGACGGAAGGGGGGGGGGGGGGGTTGTTAACTTAACTAGAAGTCCGTGGTATCCTACGCATATCATTCCTCTCACATGCAATCTATGTGATGCGTTCCAGCACTCACTACCGCACTTCCTCCAAGCCGAAAGGAAGAAGTGCAGTAGTGAGTGGGGAAAAGTATGCTACATGTGAGGGAAATGATACGCATAGGATCCCACAGAGTTCTGGGTAAGCTAACCCCTCAGTTTCCCCTCGGTCACACCTGCATTCATTAAGATTTCGAATCTGAGTAGGTCCGAACTCGTAGCCACTTGGAAGCTGGTGGCTATTTTATACCTGTTCTAGTCTCACATTGCTGGTGGCGTGCTTTACTGAAACCTGTTCAACTTCACCAAAAAGGGGTTTTTTATTTTATTTATTTTTAATTTTGGATAATATGGAAAACATTAACAACCTCATTTGTAGAGCTTGTCAATAGGGATGATCAATGAGATGCAAATAATTTTGAGTTGATGCAGCATTATGCACATTTGTATGCAAACTTACGCAGTTTGAGGGCTGGTGCACACCGAGCGGCTTTTTGGGCGTTTTCAGATCCGCTTGCGGCTGCGGATCTGCTTGGTCAATGTATCTCAATGGGGTGGTGCACACCAGAGCGGGGGGCGTTTTGCAGAAACGAAAAATGCCTGGGTGAGGCATTTTTTGGATTGCGGGTGCGTTTCTGCCTCAATGTTAAGTATAGGAAAAACGCAAACCGCTCTGAAAAACGGCACTTCAGAGCGGTTTTGCAGGCGTTTTTGTTACAGAAGCTGTTCAGTAACAGCTTTACTGTAACAATATATGAAATCTACTATACTGAAAACCGCAGCAGCAATCCGCAAAACGCTAGCAAAACGCCTCATAAAAATAAAAAAAAGCGTTTAAAAATCTGCTAGCATTTTGCGGATCTGCTAGCGGGTTTTGGTGTGCACCAGCCCTGAAAATGGACTAATCAAATTTTACCTCAGCA